>NC_069503.1:974459389-974759389 GCF_027579735.1 Bombina bombina
AATTTGTGCTATTTTTGAAAAATTATGAAATCTTAAAGGGCTACATTACAGTGGTGTGCTAATGTTAGCATGAGTGCAATATTAAAATATTGTGCCTGCGTTAACTTGCGTGCATATTACAAGCTGAAAATAAACGCAACCACATGAGTGCAAACTTCACGTAAAGGGCAAAAAAAAGTTAAATTAAACAATTAAACACAGCTTAAATACATAAAAATAAAGTGTTAAATTCATATGTACACTATCGAATAAAAAAATATTCATATAAATATTAAAAAAAGTTATAAGGCATAAAAGGTATATGACAAGGTGTTTGAATGGAAAGGGTTTAATAATGTGCTTTACTGTGTATGCACTGTAAATATTTTACCTTCCAATGTTCTTCACATAGGGGAAAATGTTCTATGTATTTTTAAATATATATCCTATTTATATCTGTATATACCTTTACCTATATATATATATATATATATATATATATATAAACAGCAGGCAGGCCAGCACTCACAGTTAACATTTCATCCACCCAGGGTGCTTCCAAAGTATTGATAGTAGTGAAGAAAAGGGATGCACTCGCCAGGGTTTTCAAAGTTACCATTTAATGTAACGTTTCGGGGTGTTACCCCCTTCGTCAGACAATACAAATTACAAACAATGAAATGGTAAATTTGAAAATCCTGGCGAGTGCATCCCTTTTCTTCACTACTATATATATGTATATATATATACGGTATATATATATATATATATATATATATATATATATACACAATACGCAGAGAAAGTCCAGGACTCACAAGCTCTCAGCTAAGATTAAAAGTAAAAATGAGAGGGTTAGTTACCGCATCTGGCCAAATGGAACAAGCCCAGGTACCACGTCAAGGTCCTTTCCAAAACCTGGATCCCTAAACCAGTCAAACAATGCATGCTCTCAACCAAACAAACTGGGAACAAGTAAAGGGTACACAGGCTTATGTAATCACCCTAGACATATACAAAACATGGAAGGGGACTGCACTCTCAGACTGGACTGGGAACACATCCCATCACCCTGCAACATGCTCAATGGCACTCACAGGAAGCTGTGCTGTCCCAGTTTGCTTGGTTGACAGCATGCATTGTTTGGCTGGTTTATGGACCCAGGTTTGGAAGGGGCCTTGATGTGGTACCTGGGCTTGACCCATTTGGCCAGATGCAGTAATTAACTAACTAATTAGCTGAGAGCTTTTAAGTAATTCCTGGACTTTCTCTGTATGTTGTATTAATTTGTTTTGTGCAGTCCCTTTCCATGTTTTGTATATGTCTAGGGTGATTACATAAGCCTGTGCACCCTTCACTTGTTCCCAGTTTGTTTGGTTGAGGGTATGCATTGTTTGTCTGGTTTAGGGACCCAGGTTTTGGAAGGGACCTTGACGTGGTACCTTGACATGGCACTTACACTCACTTTTAATCTTAGCTGAGAGCTTGTGAGTTCTGGACTTTCTCTGTGTTTTTTATTAATTTGTTTTGTAATTTTTCCTATGGGCCTTGCACCCAGACCTGTCTTGGGTTAACTGTCTGTGACTCTGGGGACAGCACAGCTTCCTGTGAATGCCATTGGGCACCCAGGGCTGAGCATGTTGCAGTGTCATGGGATATGTGCCCAGTCCAGTCTGAGAGTGCAGTCCCCTTTTGTATATATATATATATATATATATATTTATACACAGGGTATATATTTATATATATATATATATACTGTATATATTTACAAGGACGTATTTAAAAATAAATAGAACATTTTCATAAAAACCTTCGGGTTAGTGCAGTTGGTCTAATGCGTGTTAGATAGTTTTTTTTTCCAGTTTGTGTGCTCCATTGAAGCCTATGGAGAGAAGAAGCTGTAATATTCAAAGTCCTGAAGTTAGTGCGTGTCAGCTTTTGCTTGTTTGCAAACAATTTACTTTTAACCTGTGCACGTTAAACATTTACTTCTGGTGGTGTTTAAATATACATATAGATAGATAGATAGTTATATAGATATAGATATATATTTTACCAAACAAATCTTCAGATATATCTAGAAATATTTATTTAAGAATAAATAGAACACATTGTAATGTGAAATATTCATAGTTAATGTTGGCTTTAGCGCTCTTGAATAAACGGGGTCTGGTTAGCGCACAAGCATGGGTGTTAGGTTTATTGTAGTTTTCACACACCATTGAAGTCTATGGGAGAATACTTTAATGCGCTCGCAATATTTGAAGTTCAACTTTTTGCGCTCATTGGGTTTTCGCTCTATCTATTGGGTTCTTGTAAAGCACGGCTATTCACCCGTAAGGGTCCCAAGGCGCTGAGGGTTGCAGTTCATTTGAAGAGCCAGGTCTTGAGGTCCTTTCTGAACTTAGTTAGGGTGGTAGCTTGTCTTAGGTGCAGCGGGAGGGTGTTCCAAGTCTTGGCTGCCAGGTGAGAGAAGGATCTGCCTCCCGCTGTGGTTTTCCTGATGCAGGGGATGACTGTGAGGGCTTGGTTGGCCGATCGAAGTTGTCTGGCAGGGGTGTAGAAGGTAAGGCAGTGGTTCACGTATTCGGGACCGATGTTGTGGAGGGCCTTGAATGCATGGGTGAGAAGCTTGAAGGTTATTCTTTTGTTGATGGGGAGCCAGCGCAGGTCCTACAGGTGTTTGGTGATGTGGCATTGACGAGGGATGTCAAGGATTAATCTGGCCGAGGCGTTCTGGATGCACTGTAGTCTCTTTTGGAGCTTGATGGTGGTGCCGGCGTAGAGTGCATTACCATAGTCCAGTCGGCTGATGATGAGGGCGTGAGTGACAGTCTTCCAGGTCTCGGTTGGGATCCATTTGAAGATCTTTCGCAGCAGGTGAAATGTGTGGAAGCATGCAGAAGAGACAGCATTGATTTGCCGGTCCATGGAGAGCGATGAGTCCAGGAAGACGCCTAGATTTCGTGCCTGGTCGGTGGGGGTTGGAGGGTGTCCGAGGGCTGTGGGCCACCAGGAGTTATTCCAAGCAGATGTGGTGGGACCAAGGAGGAGGACTTCGGTCTTGTCTGCGTTCAGCTTTAGGCAGTTGTAGCTCATCCAGGTGGCGACTGCTGTCAGCCCTTCGTAGATGTTTCTCTTGGCGGTGGTGGGGTCACTGTTGAGTGAGATGATTAGCTGGGTGTCGTCGGCATAGGAGACAATGTTGAGGTCGTGTCGTCGGGTGATGGCGGCAAGGGGGGCCATGTAGATGTTGAATAGGGTAGGGCTCAGCGAAGAGCCTCAGGGTTTACCGCAGCTGATATCTGTGGGCTTGGAGGTGAAGGGTGGGAGTCTAACTTTCTGGGTTCTGCCGGTGAGGAAAAAGGTGATCCATTCCAGGGCTTTGTCGCGTATGACGGCATCGTGTAGTCGGTTGTGGGGGGTGAGGTGGGAGACAGTGTTGAATGCTGCTGAGAGGTCTAGGAGAATGAGGGCGGCGGTCTCTGCTCGGTCGAGTAGAGCAAGGATGTCATCTGTGGCGGCGAGGAGAGTGGTCTCGGTGCTGTGGTTGCTCCTGAAATCGGATTGGGAGGGGTCCAGGGTGTGGTTGGCTTCGATGTAGTCAACGAGTTGCGCATTGATGGACTTCTCGATGACTTTTGCTGCAAAGGGGAGCAAAGAGATTGGGCGGTAGTTCTTCGGATCGCTCATGCACAAAATTTTACTTTCAACTTGTAATATGAGCGAAACCCGACGCACGCAAAAAGCCTCTGTCTAGCAAAGATAATGTGCAAGCGGGATTGCAAAATAGAACTCCACTAGTAATTTAGCCCTTAGTGGAGAAAAAAAGAGCTTTACCCACTGGTCAGGCTTGTAAATAAAATGCCACACACAGAAGTCTTAAAAACGCTTTTAAATGTGATTTTGTTCTACAGCATCTATACATTGCAATGCCTTGAAAAACATTTGTAGCTTACAGTAAAACTTTCTGTCTCTTTAATTATTACGTAATTTTGAGTAACTTTATAATAAAAAACGTTTCAATCTCCAAACACTTCCCTGAATAAAAATTTTAATGATCGTATTTCATTTTTTTGCACAAGTTTCATGATTTAAAAAAATGTGCTTTGAACTATTTTAGAAACTATGTTAAATTATTAAAAAAAAAAATACAAAGTTTATTACATTGTGAACTGAGCATGAACAAGAACTTAATTATTAAGAATTTTTGCAAATAAACAAGAAATTCTAATCGAAACAAGCAACAAATAGATGTTAACAGGTCCAAAGTGATGAAAATGAAACATCTGCCGTTTGTGTGAGCGAAAGCGTGAATTGCACGCCACTAGTATTCTAGGCAGAAGTCTTTAAAATATATATACAGTCATGGCCAAAAATATTCACCCCTGCCAATATTTTTGGCCATGACTGTATATGCCCTCTTATTGGAATAATACTTTTCTGTCTTTTCTCCATCATTTGTATTTTTGAGATGTTATGAAAACATAAAGGACCCAATTCTCAAAAACTCTCCAGCATGGAGACAAATCATCAGCTTATTTGACTGAGCACTATTATGTAAAGTAGATGTCTCTCCTTCACATAAAGAATATTAGTGAACTCAGCTTAATAAGATACACAGTTTCAAAGGTAAAAATTGCCTTTAAAACAATCCCTGAGGGGCATCGTACAACTGACATTGAATCTTAAAGAATTTTGAAGATCTAGAAAGCGTCAGACAAAAGGGGAAAATAAAAGTCAAAGCTTTATTCAAACAAGGGTCGATTTTAGGGGCGGGCAAACTTGGTTTCTGGCCAGGGCGCCAAGCATGAAAACTGTATATTATAGAGCTTGATTATCACAGTCTCAAGGGCACCTGGGGCACACAGAAAATGTACCCCTATGCCTGCAAAATCCTCTGAGTCTGGCACTTAAAAGGGGAGAAGTAAAGTGCCTAAAATTAATTGGCTGCCAGAATGTGCTGCTGTGAGATATGTTGCAGCACTTGTTGCCAGCTATGGGGTTAACTTTAGTCTGCAAGTTAACGGCTTAAGGCAGGCTGTATATCCTGGAGGTCATAAGGGAGGGACTGCTCTGGGTGAGCTGCAGAGGAATGATTTATAGACCTGCAAGCAGAACAGCAGACCATTCAAGCAAAAGTGTATTCAAGTGTTACTTACAGGTAATGCTAAGCTCAAAAAGATGCAACTTCTGTTTCAAGATTGCACTAAATGGCTTAATAAACTACTATATATATATTATATATATATTATATATATATATATATATAGTTTTTATAGCTGCTAAAACAGTAATAAAAATATTGAGAAAATAAAAAAGGAGACAGTTTGCACTGAACTTCAAATTTGGTATATTACCCTGGGATTGGTATCCAATAAGAAAACTGTAATAAAATAAATAATTTGACTTATACATGGAACCTTGATGGTTAGTCTAAATTTGTATGTATATATATATGAGTAGTGAATGTATATGCGCGTGACAATTATACCCAAGATATAGGCCTCTAGTTATCAAGCCGTCAACCCGAGGCGAGGCTGATTCGCCATAGTTATCAAGCCCTACAGCCCGGCAAAAGTAGAATTTAGTGACGTAACATATGATCCGCCAGACTCAGTCCGACACAGATCGATGCTTACGTCACTACAGATGTTCCGAACGCAAGTTCGGCACAATCTGACTACTTTTGGTAGTTTTCAAATACCTACCAGGTACGCTCGCCACTATTCCGGGCCAGCGTACCTGATTTTCAATCCGCCACCCTGGAGGCGGCAGATCCCATAGGAATCAATGGGAGTCTGACAGCAGCGAGAGCTCATGTTCGCTGCTGCCCAATATCCCATTGATTTCTATGGGAAGTGTCTGCACGTAACACCCTAACATGTACCCCGAGTCTAAACACCCTAATCTGCCCCCCTACACCGCCGCCACCTACTTTATACTTATTAACCCCTAAACCGCCGCTCCCGCACCCCGCCGCCACTATAATAAACTTATTACCCCCTAAACTGCCTCTCCCGGCCCCGCCTCAACTAAATAAATATATTAACCCCTGAACCGCCGCTCCCGGACACCGCCGCCACCTACATTACATTTATTAACCCCTATCCTGCCCCCCCTACACCGCCGCCACCTACAGTACATTGATTAACCCTAATCTACCCCCCTACACCGCAGCCAATATATTAAATGAATTAACCCCAAAACATAAGTCTAACCCTAACACCCCCCTAACTTAAATATTATTTAAATTAATATAAATAAATATTCCTATAATTAAATAAATTTTTCCTATTTAAAACTAAATACTTACCTATAAAATAAACCCTAAGATAGCTACAATATAATTAATAATTACATTATAGCTATTTTAGGGTTTATTTTTATTTTACAGGCAACGTTGTATTTATTTTAACTAGGTACAATAGCTATTAAATAGTTATTAACTATTTAATAGCTACCTAGCTAAAATAACTTCAAAATTACCTGTAAAATAAATCCTAACCTAAGTTACAAATATACCTAACACTACACTATTAATAAATTAATTAAATAAATTAACTACAATTATCTATGATAAAATACAATTAAATAAACTAAACTATATTACAAAAACAAACAAACACTAAATTACAAAAAATAAAAAAATATTACAAGAAGTTTAATCTATTTACACCTGCCCCTAATAAAATAAAAAAGCCCCCCAAAATAATAAAATTCCCTATCCTAAACTAAATTACAAATAGTAGTAATCAGCTCTTTTACCAGCCCTTAAAAGGGCCTTTTGCGGGGCATTGCCCCAAAGTAATCCGCTCTTTTACCTGTAAAAAAAAAAGAAATACAATACCCCCCACAACATTACAACCCATCACCACACACCCCTACTCTAAAACCCACCCGACCCCCCCTTAAATAAACCTAACACTACCCCATTGAAGATCACCCTACCTTGAGCCGTGTTCATACAGCCGGGCACCACTCATCATCCGATGCAGCAGAAGAGGACATCTGGACCGGCAGAAGTCTTCATCCGATCGGGGCAGAAGAGGTCCTCCATCCGGCAGAAATCTTCATCCAAGTGGCATCTTCTATCTTCATCCTTGCAGCGATGAGCGGCTCCATCTTGAAGACCTCCGGAGCGGAACATCCTCCTTGGCCGACGATTACACGACGACTGACTGGTCCTTTAAATGACGTCATCCAAGATGGCGTCCCTCGAATTCCGATTGGCTGATAGGATTCTATCAGCCAATCGGACTTAAGGTAGGAAAAATCAGATTGGGTGATGTAATCAGCCAATCGGATTGAAGTTCAATCCGATTGGCTGATTGGATCAGCCAATAGAATGCGAGGTCAATTCTATTGGCTGATCCAATCAGCCAATCGGATTAAACTTCAATCCGATTGGCTGATTACATCAGCCAATCGGATTTTTCCTACCTTAATTCCGATTGGCTGATAGAATCCTATCAGCCAATTGGAATTCGAGGGACGCCATCTTGGATGACATCATTTAAAGGACCAGTCATTCGTTGGGTAGTCGTCGGCCAAGGAGGATGTTCCGCGCCGGAGGTCTTCAAGATGGAGCCTCTCATCGCCGCAAGGATGAAGATAGAAGATGCCGCTTGGATGAAGATTTCTGCTGTATGGGGGACCTCTTCTGCCCCTATCGGATGAAGACTTCTGCCGGTCCGGATGTCCTCTTCTGCCGCATCGGATGACCAGTGGTGCCCGGCTGGGTGAATACGGCTCAAGGTAGAGTGATCTTCAATGGGGTAGTGTTAGGTTTATTTAAGGAGGGATCAGGTGGGTTTTAGAGTAGGGGTGTGTGGGTGGTGGGTTGTAATGTTGGGGGGGTATTGTATTTCTTTTTTTTACAGGTAAAAGAGCTGATTACTTTGGGGCAATGCACCGCAAAAAGGCCCTTTTAAGGGCTGGTAAAAGAGCTGATTACTACTATTTGTAATTTTGTTTAGGATAGGGAATTTTATTATTTTGGGGGGCTTTTTTATTTTATTAGCAACAAATAGATGTTAACATGTCCAAAGTGATGAAAATGAAACATCTGCCGTTTGTGTGAGCGAAAGCACGAATTGCACGCCACTAGTATTCTAGGCAGAAGTCTTTAAAATATATATACAGTCATGGCCAAAAATATTCACACCCCTGCCAATATTTTTGGCCATGACTGTATATGCCCTCTTATTGGAATAATACTTTTCTGTCTTTTCTCCATCATTTGTATTTTTGAGATGTTATGAAAACATAAAGGACCCAATTCTCAAAAACTCTCCAGCATGGAGACAAATCATCAGCTTATTTGACTGAGCACTATTATGTAAAGTAGATGTCTCTCCTTCACATAAAGAATATTAGTGAACTCAGCTTAATAAGATACACAGTTTCAAAGGTAAAAATTGCCTTTAAAACAATCCCTGAAGGGCATCGTACAACTGACATTGAATCTTAAAGAATTTTGAAGATCCAGAAAGCGTCAGACAAAAGGGGAAAATAAAAGTCAAAGCTTTATTCAAACAAGGGTCGATTTTAGGGGCGGGCAAACTTGGTTTCTGGCCAGGGCGCCAAGCATGAAAACTGTATATTATAGAGCTTGAATATCACAGTCTCAAGGGCACCTGGGGCACACAGAAAATATACCCCTATGCCTGCAAAATCCTCTGAGTCTGGTACTTAAAAGGGGAGAAGTAAAGTGCCTAAAATTAATTGGCTGCCAGAATGTGCTGCTGTGAGATATGTTGCAGCACTTGTTGCCAGCTATGGGGTTAACTTTAGTCTGCAAGTTAACGGCTTAAGGCAGACTGTATATCAGAGTCGTTCTGGAAGTCACAAGGGAGGGACCGCTCTGGGTGAGCTGCAGAGGAATGATTTATAGACCTGCAAGCAGAACAGCAGACCATTCAAGCAAAAGTGTATTCAAGTGTTACTTACAGGTAATGCTAAGCTCAAAAAGATGCAACTTCTGTTTCAAGACTGCACTAAATGGCTTAATAAACTAACATATATATATATATATATATATATATATATATATATATATATATATATATATATAGTTTTTATAGCTGCTAAAACAGTAATAAAAATATTGAGAAAATAAAAAAGGAGACAGTTTGCACTGAAATTTGGTATATTACCCTGGGATTGGTATCCAATAAGAAAACTGTAATAAAATAAAGAATTTGTCTTATACATGGAACCTTGATGGTTAGTCTAAATTTGTATGTATATATATATATATATATATATATATATATTATATATATATATATATATATATGTGTGTAGTGAATGTATATGCGTGTGACAATTATACACAAGATATAGGCCTCTAGTTATCAAGCCGTCAACCCGAGGCGAGGCTGATTCGCCGTAGTTATCAAGCCCTACAGCCCGGCAAAAGTAGAATTTAGTGACGTAACATACGATCCGCCAGATTCAGTCCGACACAGATCGATGCTTACGTCACTACAGATGTTCCGAATGCAAGTTCGGCACAATCTGACTACTTTTGGTAGTTTTCAAATACCTACCAGGTACGCTCGCCACTATTCCGGGCCAGCGTACCTGATTTTCAATCCGCCACCCTGGAGGCGGCAGATCCCATAGAAATCAATTGGATTCTGACAGCAGCGAGAGCTCATGTTCGCTGCTGCCCAATATCCCATTGATTTCTATGGGAAGTGTTTGCACCTAACACCCTAACATGTACCCGGAGTCTAAAACCCCTAATCTGCCCCCCTACACCGCCACCACCTACTTTATACTTATTAACCCCTAAACCGCCGCTCCCGCATCCCGCCGCCACTATAATAAACTTATTACCCTCTAAACCGCCTCTCCCGGACCCCGCCGCAACTAAATAAATATATTAACCCCTGAACCGCCGCTCCCGGACCCCGCCGCCACCTACATTACATTTATTAACCCCTATCCTGCCCCCCCACACCGCCGCCACCTACAGTACATTGATTAACCCCTAATCTACCCCCCCTACACCGCCGCCAATATATTGAATGCATTAACCCCAAAACCTAAGTCTAACCCTAACACCCCCTAACTTAAATATTATTTAAATTAATATAAATAAATATTCCTATAATTAAATAAATTTTTCCTATTTAAAACTAAATACCTATAAAATAAACTCTAAGATAGCTACAATATAATTAATAATTACATTATAGCTATTTTAGGGTTTATTTTTATTTTACAGGCAACTTTGTATTTATTTTAAAGGGACACTCAGGTTAAATTACATTTTCATGATTCAGATACAGCATGTAATTTTAAACAACTTTCCAATGTTCTTCCATTAAAAAAAATGTGCACAGTTTTATATTTACAATTTTTGAGTCACCAGATCCTACTGAGCATGTGCAAGAATTCACAGACTATACGTATATGCATTTGTGATTGGCTGATTGCCATCACATGGTACAAGGGGAGTGGAAATATACATAACTTTGAAATTTGTTATAAAAAAATCTACTACTCATTTGAAGTTCAGACTAAGTGCTATTGCATTGTCTTGTTATCTTGCATTTGTTGATTATGCAAATCTAAAGTGTTGACTGGTCCTTTAACTAGGTACAATAGCTATTAAATAGTTATTAACTATTTAATAGCTACCTAGCTAAAATAACTTCAAAATTACCTGTAAAATAAATCCTAACCTAAGTTACAAATACACCTAACGCTACACTATCAATAAATTAATTAAATAAATTAACTACAATTATCTATAATAAAATACAATTAAATAAACTAAACTATATTAGAAAAACAAACAAACACTAAATTACAAAAAATAAAAAAATATTACAAGAAGTTTAATCTATTTACACCTAATCTAAGCCCCCTAATAAAATAAAAAAAAAAACCAAAATAATAAAATTCCCTATCCTAAACTAAATTACAAATAGTAGTAATCAGCTCTTTTACCAGCCCTTAAATGGGCCTTTTGCGGGGCATTGCCCCAAAGTAATCAGCTCTTTTACCTGTAAAAAAAAGAAATACAATACCCCCCACAACATTACAACCCACCACCCACACACCCTACTCTAAAACCCACCCGACCCCCCCTTAAATAAACCTAACACTACCCCATTGAAGATCACCCTACCTTGAGCCGTGTTCACACAGCCGGGCACCACTGGTCATCCGATGCAGCAGAAGAGGACATCTGGACCGGCAGAAGTCTTCATCCGATCGGGGCAGAAGAGGTCCTCCATCCGGCAGAAATCTTCATCCAAGCGGCATCTTCTATCTTCATCCTTGCAGCGATGAGCGGCTCCATCTTGAAGACCTCCAGCGCGGAACATCCTCCTTGGCCGACGACTACCCGACGACTGACTGGTCCTTTAAATGACGTCATCCAAGATGGCGGCCCTCGAATTCCGATTGGCTGATAGGATTCTATCAGCCAATCGGAATTAAGGTAGGAAAAATCAGATTGGCTGATGTAATCAGCCAATCGGATTGAAGTTCAATCCGATTGGCTGTTTGGATCAGCCAATAGAATGCGAGGTCAATTCTATTGGCTGATCCAATCAGCCAATCGGATTAAACTTTAATCCGATTGGCTGATTACATCAGCCAATCGGATTTTTCCTACCTTAATTCCGATGGGCTGATAGAATACTATCAGCCAATCAGAATTCGAGGGACGCCATCTTGGAAGACGTCATTTAAAGGACCAGTCATTCGTTGGGTAGTCGTCGGCCAAGGAGGATAGATAGAAGATGCCGCTTGGATGAAGATTTCTGCTGGATGGAGGACCTCTTCTGCCCCTATCGGATGAAGACTTCTGCCGGTCCGGATATCCTCTTCTGCCGCATCGGATGACCAGTGGTGCCCGGCTGAGTGAATACGGCTCAAGGTAGGGTGATCTTCAATGGGGTTAGTGTTAGGTTTATTTAAGGAGGGATCGGGTGGGTTTTAGAGTAGGGGTGTGTGGGTGGTGGGTTGTAATGTTGGGGGGGGGGTATTGTATTTCTTTTTTTACAGGTAAAAGAGCTGATTACTTTGGGGCAATGCCCCGCAAAAAGGCCCTTTTAAGGGCTGGTAAAAGAGCTGATTACTACTATTTGTAATTTCGTTTAGGATAGGGAATTTTATTATTTTGGGGGGCTTTTTTATTTTATTAGGGGGCTTAGATTAGGTGTAATTAGATTAAACTTCTTGTAATATTTTTTTTTATTTTTTGTAATTTAGTGTGTGTGGGGGGTAATATAGTTTAGTTTATTTAATTGTATTTTATTTTAGATAATTGTAGTTAATTTATTTAATTAATTAATTTATTGATAGTGTAGTGTTAGGTGTATTTGTAACTTAGGTTAGAATTTATTTTACAGGTAATTTTGAAGTTATTTTAGCTAGGTAGTTATTAAATAGTTAATAACTATTTAATAGCTAATGTACCTAGTTAAAATAAATACAAAGTTGCCTGTAAAATAAAAATAAACACTAAAATAGCTATAATGTAATTAATAATTATATTGTAGCTATCTTAGGGTTTATTTTATAGGTAAGTATTTAGTTTTAAATAGGAATAATTTAATTAATTATAGGAATATTTTTTTAGATTAATTTAAATAATATTTAAGTTAGGGGGGTGTTAGGGTTAGGGTTAGACTTAGGTTTTGGGGTTATTTCATTTAATATATTGGCGGCAGTGTAGGGGGGTAGATTAGGGGTTAATTAATGTACTGTAGGTCGCGGCAGTGTAGGGGGGGCAGTATAGGGGTTAATAAAAGTAATGTAGGTGGCGGCGGGGTCCGGGTGCGGCGGTTTAGGGGTTCAACAATTAATTTATTTGCGGCGGGGTCCCGGATCGGCAGGTTAGGGGTTAATAACTTTATGTAGGTGGCGGCAGTATAGGGGCGGCAAATTAGGGGTTATTAGGTATAATGTAGGTGGCGGCGGGGTCCGGGAGCGGCGGTTTAGGGGTTAATATATTTATTTCGTTGCAGCAGGGTCCAGGAGCGGCGGTTTAGGGGTTTAATATGTTGAGAACTGTAGGTGGTAGCCGATGGTGTAGGGGGGCAGATTAGGGGTTAATAGGTGTAATGTAGGTGGCGGCGGGGTCCGGGGGACGGCGGTTTAGGGGTTAATATATTTATTATAGTTGTGGCAGGGTCCAGGATTGGCGGTTTAGGGGGTAATAATTTTATTTAGGTGCGGGGGCTCCGGGAGTGGCGGTTTAGGGGGTAAAACAGTATAGTTTAGTGTGGGTGCTTAGTGACAGGCTAGCAAGAAAGCTGCGAAGAAGCCGAAGGAGCAGCGAGATCGATGACTGTCAGTTAACAACAGTCCGCTCTCTACCCATTCACCGCACCGTACTGTGGTGCGCAAGACTTCTTGACAGCTTTCTTGATAACTTTGGGGCGAACGTATCTGGTCCACCGGACGGCCGATGTAAGGCGAGCTTAGGCGAGCGTTATTGGCCGGCGAATGCAGGTAAGTAGACAGCTTGTATACTTGGGGCCACTAGAGTTTATTATCATAGCAATCACAGGATTATTCTGCAGTAAACAATTTAATCTTCTTTATCTATCTTTCTATCTATCTATCATCTATCTATCTATACACACACGCACACACATATATATATATATATATATATATATATATATAGATATAGATAGATATATACAGTATATATATACTCCAAAGAAATAACTTGCAAGCATCCTTGATAAAGGATAAACCTATTAACCAAACTGAGTAGTTACTCTAGGGGGCGCAATAAGGAGAACTGAAAATACTCAAAGATTGATAGTGTCTACAGGGTGCCCAGATATTCCATCAGATAAGTGTCAGACTTATGATAATGCAAAATGATGCACTTGATTATAAGACCTATATTATCAACAGTTATTACCTAGTTATGTTTAATATGCAGAAAAAATATATGACACTATATAGATTGATAACTGTAATCTAAAAGGGCAAAAACCAAAACTAGGAATGGATATGATAAATAGTATGAAAATGAGCACAGTGTAACTGTATATATACAAACAATAATAAGATGCAATATAAAATAATAAAAAAAAATATAAAAAAAAATATAAAATATATAAAATAATAAAAAAGTTCAGTTAGGTCTTAACTGTATGGGTCACAATCCTGCAAGATATCCCAGAGGTACACAGTCTTTTAGGTCTGAGGTAATACTCCTGTGTAATGAAGATATTGTAGAAATCACCCTCAGGGTTAGGAGTCAGCTCTTTGCCGCATAGGTAGTCAGGA
This sequence comes from Bombina bombina, assembly GCF_027579735.1. NCBI lineage: Eukaryota > Metazoa > Chordata > Amphibia > Anura > Bombinatoridae > Bombina > Bombina bombina. The sequence goes on from NC_069503.1 coordinate 974,473,649, forward strand.
TACAAATTTTCTCTGTGTAAAGGAATCACAAAAAACAAAGGCGCTTCCTAGTGTGATAACGTTATGGATAAACGGAATGCTGTGAATGACAAATTTATACTCACAGATGTAGCAGCGCTCAGTTGTGCTAGTAGAGGCAGACTGGGAACTCTGTGTCCCAGCTCACTGTTAGCAGAGGAATAGCAGGTCTCTCCAATGTCCAAAGATGGACCGAATAAGACTCTCAATGTATGATAAAAAAACAAAATTTAATGGTATATTAAAATGTCTTTCGTGTTTCTCAGACTGCTGTCTGTTTCATCAGGCTTCTGTTGCTTAGCCACTAGGTGTTTGCTCAATCTGACTAATTATGTGCACTCACACCTGAAATGCGTGTGTCTGATTTTAGGGATAGAGATTGGATATTAGGTACATATAAGCCAGTACTCTCAGTTTAGGAACAGAAGCCTGATGAAACAGACAGCAGTCTGAGAAACTCGTTGCTTATTGTTCTTTTATTGCATTGTCATATATATACATACTCACCAGCCACTTTATTAGGTACACCTGTTCAATTGCTTGGTAACACAAATTGCTAATCAGCCAATCACATGGAAGCAACTCAATGCATTTAGGCCTCTAGATGTGGTGAAGACGACTGAAGTTCAAACCGAGCATCAGAATGGGGAAGAAAGGGGATTTAAGTGACTTTAAATTTTTGGCATGGTTGTTGGTGCCAGACGGGCTGGTCTGAATATATTAAAAACTGGTGATCTACTAGGATTTTCACGCACAACCAACTCTAGGGTTTACAGAGGGGTTTACAGCGAATTGTCCAACAAAGAGAAAATACCACGTGCGCGGCAGTTGTTGTGGACCTACTAAATGGCCTTGTTGATGTCAGAGGTCAGAGAAGGATGTGCCAGACTGATAGAAATGCAACAGTAACAAGGTATGCAGAATACCATCTCAGAATGAGCAACACATCGAAACCTGACAGCAGATGGGCTTACAGCAGCAGAAGACCACACCGGGTGCCGCTAAGAAAAGAACTGAGGCTACAATTCGCACAGACTCACCCTAAATGCTACAATAGAAGATTGGAAAATGTTGCTGGTGTGATGCATCTCAATTTCAGCTGTGAGCATTCAATTGGTAGGGTCAGAATTTGAGGTAAACAACATGAAAGCATGGATCCATCCTGCCTTATATCAACGGGGGTCAGGCTGGTGGTGGTGGTGTAATGGTGTGGGGGATATTTTCTTGGCAGACTTTTGAACCCCTTAGTACCAATTGAGCATTGTTTAAATGCCACGGCCTTCCTGAGTATTGTTGCTGACCATGTCCATCCCCTTTATGACTACAGTGTACCCTTCTTCTGATGGCATACCTCCAGCAGGATAATGCACCAGGTCACAAAGCATCAAATCATCTCAAACTGGTTTCTTGAACATGGCAATGAGTTCACTGTACTCCAATGGCCTCCAAGGTCATCAGATCTCAATCTAATAGAGCACCTTTGGGATGTAGTGGAACGGGAGATTCACATCATGGATGTGCAGCTGACAAATCTGCAGCAACTGCGTGATGCTATCATGTCAATATGGACCAAAATGTCTGATGGAATGTCTTCCAACACCTTGTTGAATCTATGCCACAAAGAATTAAGGCAGTTCTGAAGGCAAAAGGGGGTCCAACCCCAGAACTAGCAAGGTGTACCTAATAAAGTGGCTGGTTATTTATATTATATATTTATAATATATATATATATATATATATCAGTTATACAGCGCTTAAAGTGGCGTCTGAGGGGTGTTAAAATAAAAAAGCATTGCTAACTAATTATTCACATAGCACATGTAAATGACCTGCCCTATCTGAATCATGCAAGTGTAATTTTTACTTTCCCATCCATTTAAAGGAAAAATTCATTTATGGTCCATTGCATGTAAAAGCAAAGTGTTGTGTCACTGAAGTTGCAGGAGGGTCAGAAAGCATTAGAGAATCAGGTCCAGAGTCTAACAAAAAATAATAATAAATTAATATATGTTCTATTATTTGAATAAAATGTTTCAGTTTCATCTCTGTTATTTGCAATTTTTAAATATGAAAAACTTTAAGTCCTTAACAAAAAATGCAGTGTTCTATTATGTGAATTGTAGTTTCAAGTCTGATCTCATTTGGTCCCTTTGCTATTGCATCAATACTTAATATTTGGTATGAATTGAATATTGCAAGTATTGTAATTGCTTACAGCTAGGAGTTTAAGTTTGTGTTTTTGAAAATGAGAATATAATTCACTTTGAATCTTGATGATAACATGCAATATAAACACAAAAATGAGTTCTGTTATATCTAAATAACATTAAGATTTAAGCAAATCCTAATTACTTTTTTAAGATAAAAATCAATTATTATTTCATAATTTCCTGTTTTTTTAAAACATCTGCATTGAAGTATGGTACTTAGTTACAAGCCAATTGCTTTTATTACTGTATTGTAATTGGCCGTATAAACAGAGGAGGAATTGTGCTGGACTAAAGGAATAATAACAACATTTTTCTAATTTGCATATTTTAAAATTTATTGGAACAATTTATGATTTGAATAAACATTTATTTTCACTATTCGTGCATTTGTTTCATGTGAATGTGGTGAGATGTGAAACTATATTCAGTAACATTCTTCATAAAAGTAGGAAAGCATAGTTTTATAAGTATACAAAAATTAAGTTATTGAGCTTAAAGCACTCAATAAAATAATAATTCATATAGGTAATTCTATAGCTTTAATATGTTATTTCTTATGTGTTTCAAAATTAAAGTGACAGTAAATGCATAAAAATTGCTAATCTGAAACAATATGGTGAACCAATCGCAAGACGTATATGTGCGTAGCCACCAATCACCAGCTGGCTCCCAGTAGTGCACTGCTGATTCTGAGCCAAGCTTGGTGTGCTTTTCAAAAAAGGATACCAGGAGAATGAAGTGCATTTGGTAATCAAAGTAAACTGAAATGTATTTTAAATCTATGTGATCTGTCTGACCCATTAAAGTTGATTTTTTTTACTTTCATGTTAATTTAAAGGGATAATAAACAGCGCTCCTTTTGAGAAAAAAAAAATATGTTAAAGTAAATATAAAAAAATAAAAGATTGTGTAAAAATTAGCCAAATACTTGTTTTCTTGCAAAATTAGCACCTAAACATCTTAGTTTGGCCCTCCCCCAGTGTTTTTATTCTGTCAGTTCTGGGCATGGAGCAAATCTGAATCCCTATATCTAGTTTATTCACCTTATTGTAAACCAGCCTATATTTTATGACATCAGGCTAAGATACAACTTCCTGCAAATCATTCTCCTCCTTGTAGGGCTCTGACAGGAAATGTAGTGTAAAAAAATAAATAAAAAATCAAATCAGTTTAAATAAATGAATAATACATATTGCAATGATTTCTGTATAAGCAGCTGCTTGGTGCTTTTTTTATTACAAACAATGAAACAGACTGTTTAAACATCCCTTTAAGGATATTAAAGTCTTACATATGTATATAGTGTAAGTTAACATAAACTAATATGCTATTGTCAGGTTACATTTGTGTTGAACAAGATGTATTTCTTATATATCTATATACAAAAAACTTTCTTGAACTATTACTACTGTGTTGCTTGGAAGTAAAATAATATAAAAACAGAGAACAGTGAATGCAATTATCATCTGTTCCATGACATGTTTTTAGCTGGTATGACAATTATATTATTATCTATCTATCTATCTATCTATCTATCTATCTATCTATCTAGCTATCTATCTATCCTGTATGTATATATATAAAGAAATACAATGGACTCACTCTTCATCTGTGTATTTAATTAGCGTATAAATATATATTGTACTAAAATACCCCCAGATATATATGTGAAATATTCATGTTTTCATGTCGGGTTGCACATATGAGAATATGCGATGGGGTTAGCACCACGAGTCCAGGTGTTTTTTTCCCATTTCTTTTCTCCATTGACTTACTATGGGGAAGATGTTATCTTTTGCACGACAGTCTAATTGCGCTACGAAGTAGCACATCTGGTGAGCGCAAGCGCAATTAACTTAATACCAGCGCAACCTCGATGCATGGAAAAAGTTCTAGCGCAATTAGCACTCTATCGGAAGTGCAAAATACCACTCCACTTGTAATCTAGCCCTAAGCTAGGTGGTGAATGCAAAGTATGGCAAGAAGGCAATCCTACAAAATTGCATATGAAAAATGGCAATATTTAACCCAATCAAGATCAACGTAGAAATGATAACTTACAAGATGACAGAATGCTTCTACTGGTATCTTAAATGCAATGCTGCACAGATTAAATATTAAGTTATGTTCATTTAAGAAAAATACATCATTATTTAATCAATTAAAACCTTGTATGGATAAAATAATTTAATACAAATATTTTTTTTGTACTAGATTCTATGAAGGTCATTAGAATACTTTGAATAGGCAGCTTACCTTTTTTATATTTTTACAGTCAGTCAAAAATTAAACTTTATGACTTAGATAGGACATGCAATTTTAGGACAACTTTCCAATTTACTTTCATCATCAAATTAGCTTTGTTCTCTTGCTTTTCTTTGTTGCAAGCTAAATCTAGGAAGGCTCAAATGCTAATTCTCTAAGCCCTTGAAGGCCGCCTCTTATCTCAGTGCATTTTTGATAATTTTTACAGCTAGACAGTGCTATTTAATGTGTACCATATAGATTGTGCTCACTCCCGTGGAGTTACCTAGGAGTAAGTACAGATCGGCTAAAATGCTTGTCTGTCAAAAAAACAAAAATAAGGGGGCAGTCTGCAGAGGTTTCAATACAAGGTAACCTTAGAGGTAAAAAATATATTAATATAACCGTGTTGGATAAGCAAAACTGTAGAATGGGTAATAAATCTGTTGGTGCTCTACAAATAACCGATAATAATAAAGGAATTAGCTATCTTTTTAAACAATAAACAATCTGGAGTAGAATGTGTCTTTAATATTTGTAGTGCCAATTAAAGTTTTGGTCATGGCATAAAATGTACAAAAAAAAGTTATGTGAGTGCTTAAATGGTTACTAAAGTAATATATGCATAATAAATAAACAATCTGCAAAAAAATACATGTTTTATTAGCATCTAAATATGTACTTGTATAAGTTAAATTTGCAGACATTTGCTACCAGGGATAAACTCCTTGAGAAACCATCTGGCTAGTGTCCAATTAGGCCAGATAAGGATTAGCTCTAAACAATCACTGCAAAATAGCGTTGTGTATTAGTGTTGAAGGGTCAGTTAAATTGATAGAAAACAGGTTCAGGTTATATACTGAAAGGACCGTTACATACAGTAGAAGTGCATACTGTAATTAACAAGTGCATAATAAAAACAAAACAGTGCAATAACACTTGCTTTGAATTTCAAATAAGCAGATGTTTTTTTTTTCTGACAAATTTATTTTTTCCCCATTTGCCATCACACTGTATCATGTGACAGCCATCAGCCAATCACAGACTAGTATACATATACACTTGGAACCTGTGCACATGCTCAGTAGGAGCTGGTGCCTCAGAAAGTGTGTATATAAAAAAATATGATAATGGAAGTACATTGGCAAGTCTCATAAAACTGCGTGCTCTGTCTGAATGTCTCTTTAAAAAGGGTTGTTTTCATCTGTAATTTAATGACCTGTTATTCAGTGTCAACACAATTACAATCAGCCATTTTCAATGTTTATCCGATACACTTTTTACATATTGGTTTGGTAAAAAAGGGTCTCCTATACTTAACATTGGCAGTTATGTATGATCTGATCAAAATCCAAATTCTCAATAATAAAAAAAGTGTACAGGGCCCTTTTCATTATCAAATTAAACTGTAAATATTATCAGGTAAATCAAAACATTTTCAAATCTAACAATGGTGTTGCACAAGTGCACATTAGTCTGATATTATCTAATCTACTAAGGGCTATTGCAGGCCTTTAAAGTTGTTGTTTGTACCTATGGACCCAGCTAAGAATAAAGGTCTTTTAAAAGTTTTTTGATGCTGGATATTGCATTTTGTATTTTGACTGAGACATGGCAAGGCTTACCTTGCCTCTTTATCAACGGTGTGCTCTCTTCCCACCAGTTTGGATATTTCTGATATTATCCCCGCCATATTGGATGAAATAAGCAAGATACTTCACCAGACAGACACAAATGCTTCCTTCTCAATCAGTGTATACATATATGAGTTTATAATCGACTGATGGCTGTCACATGATACAGTGAGCAGGGAAATGGAAACAATCTTTAAAAGTTACCACAAAAAAATCTGCTGTTAAATTTGAAATTGAGGAAGTGCTGTTGCATTGTATTTTTATTGTGCATTTTTGGATTATGCAATTTTGCTGTATTTAATGGTTCTTTAATGAGTATTAACGGGACAACTGGGTAGGAATAGTATTTGTGAATATTTTATAAAGGGGAGTTGGCATGCTTCTCTGAAACTATAATTTCTAGTACAATAAAGTTTAAATAAGTTTTAAAAAGGTAAAAAAAAAAAGAAAAGTCTGACAGAAAATGGCAAGAATTTGTACAGATTATTAATCAATACAGCAAACATTAACAAGGCAGTGATTTAGATTTTCTTCTTTAGTCTAATTATTAATACCAAATTGAGATCTCTCCTTGACATTTGGATTACAATGAGGTTCCACTGTGAAATTCTGAAAGACATAATAAAAGTGCTTGGGAAAAAAATGCTTTACTATATTAGACTATAATAGATGCAAAAATATGCAAAACTATTAGAAAATGAATTCGGATGAGCTTGATTTGAATACATTAGAATATTGCTCAACAATCCAATTAACCTTTCAGATCAGTGGTAAACTTGCATTTTAAGATTGCTTGAGTTTGTTTTAGTAAAACACCAACCTCATAAAAGCAATTAAACAAAGAAAGTTACTAGGCTTTTTTATTGTTAATTATTTTAATTACTTACCATTATTGCCTGCTATTGCATAGGTTAAATGTTTGATGTTATTATAATGAGTAAAACTGAAAGTGAATTAAAAGACTGTGTAGAAAGTTTTGTTTATATTGTTTTAAAACATTCTTTAAATTATGAATCCTTGCTTTATTTAAATGCATATACTTGTAGAGACTGAAGCCATTTAATGTTAGCCTTTATAATTGTAAAGAAGTAGAAAGAGAATTTAGAATTGTAAATGGTCATGATCAGCTGTCACAAATGAGCCATCCCACTCTTCTGATTGGTTAATGACTTGAATTTATATGTTTAACAGATTTTTAATTATAAATAGGAGGAACCCTGAACAAAGTCCAAACCAAGGCAAGGGACCTAGGAGGATGGGACTTTTGCTGTTGGTCATGAAGATGATGAATAAAAAAGTTGTCAACTATTTATAAGGAGGTTTTAAAGGCTTATGAAATAATTGTAATATAATGTTTAAAATGGAGGAAGGTTTAGTGTAGCTGGAGTTTACCAGTTTTCATGTAGTGGATGAAAGATTACAAGTGGAGGGTACATAGAGAATATATTGATGTTTATGGAGTACTGTAGTAAGGGATTACAGTCATGTATAAGGTTAATACCAGTTTTGGGAGAATAGGTCAACTGTGGTTATGTCTAATTGCTTGGTAGCTAAGTCCCAAGCAGGCTTTAATGCTTTATTGTAAAGTCAGCACAGGACCAAACTTTTATTTTGATCCTTCACATTGGCTGATTCTTTTGGTAGCAATTGCCCCTACATTATGATTGATTGTGTTGATTAAACACAATAAAAATAATGTAGAAATAAGGGCTGTGCTACAAAAGTTGACTGCATTAGAAACCTGCATTAATATTAATAGCTTTTGCTATATTTTTACTCAAGCTGTTACATGTTTCTGTGTAGAAAAAAAATCTGCTAGGGATGTAAGTGTCCAGTTATTTTGCTATTTTATGTTTAACATCAGGAGGCCACAAAATAGGATACAAATAAATGCCAATATAAGGATAGGTAAATATAACAACCAATGTCATATCATATCATATTATTTTATATCTATCAAATGTACCAAAGTAGAACTTACAAAAATAGGTTGTCACTTTAAAGGGACATGAAACCCAAAAATTTTATTTCATGATTCTGATAGAGAATACTGTCATGAGATGCAGGACATATGCAGGACACAGCAATGATGGTACAATTCTATTTTATTGCAGAGCATAGCAATACACATCTAGTCAGGTTGATTGTACTAAACTAACTGCGACACAGACACGGACCTAAGCCCCGCCCCCCAAACTAGTGACATCACATCCTGCTCTCATCACATCTTCCCCTTTTTCAAAGGCGAAGCATTACATTTGCATATAACAAATAAAAAGGTATACGAACAGAGTATACAACAACATTTTTTTTAGAACATTATATGAACAAATAGGTTAGAAAACATAAACAAATAAATTACATCCTGACTTGGACATCGGGGTAGACTACCCTAGTCCACAGTGACCATGGGATTATATCTGCCATACTTCCGGTCACTGTTCTAGCTAAAGTCAGTCCCTGACTTTAAAAATGCATGGGGACAAGCATAGGGCTATCCTACGAACTAGATAAGTTTATACTGTTAGGTAAGGTCGGGCAGACTTGCTGGGCCTATGGCTCTTATCTGCCGTCAATATCTATGTTTCTATGTTTCTATGTTTCTATATCGGGCCGGGAAGTTTCACCACTCTTCCGCTTGATGTAACTTTGCATGAACTGTCCTAGAGTCTGCTGGAGGCAAAGACATATCACCGCTGTGATCTTGCTGAGGGGAAGGCACCTCTCTTAGAACAGGGGATCCCACCGGCGGTGGTACTGAGGCCATCCAAGTTCCAGACTCTCAGGTACAGGCTGAAGATGTCTTCGGTACGGCGTGTAACCGTCCCTCCCTCAGTAAGGACTGTATAAGACCTTGGTTCTGGAGAGCGGCCAACTACTGTAGCAGGTGTCTTCCATTTCTTCTCATCGTCCAGTTTAATTCTGACACTTTGGCCCGCTTTCAGTTCCTGTAAGGGCCTGACAGAATGTCTCCTGTCGTAGAAGAAACGATAACCCTTTTTGGCCTCTTCATCCCCTCCTAAGGACTTCGTCCTGAGGAACAGGGGCCAGACGGCTTGAAGACACCCCACTGAGGGTAAAGTGGTGCGAATCTGGCGTCCTAGCATCAGCTGTGCCGGACTAAAGCCGGTGGCTTGAATGGGCGTCGCCCTGTATGACAAGAGGGCTAGGTACGGCTCAGATTGCTTTAGAATGAATTTTGTGGTTTGAACTGCCCTTTCAGCCATTCCGTTGGCCTGCGGATAATGTGGACTTGATGTGGAATGTATAAAATCATATTCCCTGCTGAAAGCACTGAACTCTGTAGAAGCGAACTGCATACCATTATCACTCACCAGCTCCATTGGAATGCCCCAGCGGGCGAACAAGCTCTTCAGGCGAATGATAACGGCCTGACTTGTGATATCATTCAGGGGTGCAATTTCCAAATACCTGGAATAGTAGTCGATCACAACAAGAAACTTTTTCTTGTGGCAGTTCACACAAATCAGCAGCTATTTTCTGCCACGGCCCCGCAGGCAGCGGAGTAGACATCAAGGGCTCTCTTCTCTGAGTAGGCCGGCGTTCACGGCAAAAGGCACATTTAGACATGTGATTTGCAATGTCGGAGCTGATCCCAGGCCACCACACAGCTGTAGCTGCCCTTTCTCTGCACTTGTAATGCCTAAGTGGCATTGTGAATCCTGTTTAACATCTCCTTCCTCATGCTGACAGGAATTACAATGCGGTCTTGGAACAGCAACCAACCCCTCCAGCTCCGTGAGCTGCGACCTCTCAGGCTGGTAAGCATTTAAAGACATCCAGGCTGCCCGGCTCTCGGGCCAGCCTTATTTTATGTACCTTATAACTTCTTGCAGATCTGTGTCCAAATATGTCTCTTTCTTTATCTCTTCCAGTTTCCTTGAAGAAATGGGACTTAGAGGCCAGAACTGAATCAACATACACTTTCACATCCGATTTCTGTGGAGGATTCTTCAGCAGCAGCCAGCGGGAGCCTGGATAAATGTATCCGCCACAACCAGTTGTTTCCCCGGCCATGCACTGCCTGAACATTGAACCTGAGCAGTCTCATTAAAAGTCTCTGGCATCTCAGGGGTGTTTTGTCAATGTCATAAGAGTTGATTAGAGGGACTAGCGGTTTGTGGTCAGTTTCCCAGACTAAATTTCTCCAAACCCACTAGATAGCGCTGGAAGCGCTCACAGGCTGTCATGTATATCTCCATTCCACCTTTAGCAGCCTGTCTAATACTTCCAGACCACCTTTTCTTTCAATTAAACTTTCCACTTCCTATAAACTCTGAGGGTTCCCAGCATACATTGCTGGTTTATTGAAGACAATTTCTGAAGTAACACAGCTCATAACCAATTCCTTGTATTCCTACAGATTCTCTGCAGTTCTACAGAAGTTACACAAACTCCTCCTGTTATCGGAGGTTACCTCAGCAGCAGGCTCTCACACTGCTCCGACTGCACAGCGGATGACCGCACTACAACAAGTCTGTGTCTCCTAGCAACCCTGCTCCTGAGCTCATCACGCTCTTACGCACCTGCGCTGCACGCCCTCAGTGTCTCACTACCGCAGCACAAACAGGCAACAGAAGCGGCTCTCACATTCACCGCGCAGCCTACTCGCAGATTCTGCTGCCACCTCAACCCTCCTGCTTCCTATGACTCCTTCAAACAGGTTCCGTATGTAAAGCTCTTCATTTATTAATGTACCAACCTGTTTAGCTACTATATTTGCTCAGTGAAGACTATCCGTTTTACCTTATGAACGTACTCTGAACCTGTGAACTTGCTGTGTATTGTGAATACGATTTTGTCATATGCTTGATATACTTAATCAGAAACATATATATATATCAAAGACTTTATCCATTCTATTTGTGCTATTCATTTTAACCTCCTGTGATCCTGATCACAAAGCATACTCTGAATAACTGTTCTAATTCTCACTCTCCTGCATATCCTTTGCCTAAGCCATAGCCCTGTAATAAACCATATATTTCAGGGGTTATTTTACAAGGCAAGATTAACTCAAGTGTTTATGAGTTGGTCTACTCCTTAGCAGACTGTCATAAATCACGTGTAACACAAACCTTTATAGATATCCAAAGTTAAAACAAATGCTAGCATCAGCATAAAGCTGTTAGCTTTTGACACAGGCCCAAACTGCAGCCAGGCACTCTTTCTCCATTTGAGCGCATTTTGACTCTGCAGCCGTCAGTGTGCGGGAACAGTAAGAGATGGGCTGTAGTTTATTTTCGTTCAGCTGCAGGAGTGCAGCCCCCAACCCATAACTGCTTGCATCGGCACTAACCACAGTCTTTTTTGAAGGGTTGTAGAACCCCAGCACTGGGGCAGACCCCAGCAGGGACTTGGCATGCAGGAAAAGCTTTTTCTTGTGAAGGTCCCCAGACCCAGGCAACATCTTTCTTAAGCAACTCTGTGATAGGGTGTAAAACTGTTGATAAATCTGGAAGAAAACTTGCCCACGTAATTTACAAGGCCCAATATCTGTCCTCAGCTCATGTACAAAATACAACTAAAGCACAATCCATTGGAGTAGGAAATGCAGGCAGGGAGAGATATAATGTTAAAAAGTCAATTTATTATACTTGCGTTAAAAAACATTAACAGCACAGATCACAGAGTCCACAGCTGACGTGTTTCCTGCCTTACTGGCAGTTCATCAGAGCTAAAACTTAGGCCTAGATTTAGAGTTCGGCGGTAAAAGGGCTGTCTAACGCTCCGCGGGCTTTTTTCTGGCGCACATAAATTTAACTATGGTATCGAGAGTTCAAACAAATGCTGGTTAGGCTCCAAAAAAGGAGCGTAGGGCATTTTTACCGCAATGCAACTCTCGATACAGAGTTGCTTACGGACGCGGCCGGCATCAAAAAACGTGCTCGTGCACGATTCTCCCATAGGAAAACAATGGGACTGTTTGAGCTGAAAAAAAACCTAACACCTGCAAAAAAAGCAGCGTTCAGCTCCTAACGCAGCCCCATTGTTTCCTAGGGGGAAACACCATTCTACGTCTGCACCTAAACACTCTAACATGTACCCGAGTCTAAACACCCATAACCTTACACTTATTAACCCCTAATCTGCCGCCCCCGCTATCGCTGACCCATGCATTACAGTTTTAAACCCCTAATCTTCCGACCGCAAAGCGCCGCCACCTACGTTATCCCTATGTACCCCTAATCTGCTACCCCTAACACCGCCGACCCCTATATTATATTTATTATCCCCTAATCTGCCCCCCTCAACGTCGCCGACACCTGCCTACACTTATTAACCCCTAATCTGCCGAGCGGACCTGAGCGCTACTATAATAAAGTTATTAACCCCTAATCCGTCTCACTAACCCTATCATAAATAGTATTAACCCCTAATCTGCCCTCCCTAACATCGCCGACACCTACCTTCAATTATTAACCCCTAATCTTCCGATCGGAGCTCACCGCTATTCTAATAAATGTATTAACCCCTAAAGCTAAGTCTAACCCTAACACTAACACCCCCCTAACTTAAATATAATTTACATCTAACGAAATAAATTAACTCTTATTAAATAAATTAATCCTATTTAAAGCTAAATACTTACCTGTAAAATAAACCCTAATATAGCTACAATATAAAATATAATTATATTTTAGCTATTTTAGGATTAATATTTATTTTACAGGCAACTTGGTATTTATTTTAACTAGGTACAATAGCTATTAAATAGTTAAGAACTATTTAATAGTTACCTAGTTAAAATAATTACAAAATTACCTGTAAAATAAATCCTAACCTAAGATATAATTAAACCTAACACTACCCTATCAATAAAATAATTAAATAAACTACCTACAATTACCTACAATTAACCTAACACTACACTATCAATAAATAAATTAAATACAATTGCTACAAATAAATACAATTAAATAAACTAGCTAAAGTACAAAAAATAAAAAAGAACTAAGTTACAGAAAATAAAAAAATATTTACAAACATAAGAAAAATATTACAACAATTTTAAACTAATTACACCTACTCTAAGCCCCCTAATAAAATAACAAAGCCCCCCAAAATAAAAAATTCCCTACCCTATTCTAAATTTAAAAAGTTACAAGCTCTTTTACCTTACCAGCCCTGAACAGGGCCCTTTGCGGGGCATGCCCCAAGAAGTTCAGCTCTTTTGCCTGTAAAAGAAAACATACAATACCCCCCCCCCAACATTACAACCCACCACCCACATACCCCTAATCTAACCCAAACCACCCTTAAATAAACCTAACACTAATCCCCTGATGATCTTCCTACCTTGTCTTCACCATACCAGGTTCACCGATCCGTCCTGGCTCCGATATCTTCATCCAACCCAAGCGGGGGCTAGACATCCACTGAAGAAGTCCAGAAGAGGCTCCAAAGTCTTCATCCTATCCGGCAAGAAGAGGACATCCGGACCGGCAAACATCTTCTCCAAGCCGCATCTTCTATCTTCTTCCATCCGGTGCGGAGCGGGTCCATCTTGAAGCAGGCGACGCGGATCCATCCTCTTCTTCCGATGTCTCCCGACGAATGACGGTTCCTTTAAGGGACGTCATCCAAGATGGCGTCCCTCGAATTCCGATTGGCTGATAGGATTCTATCAGCCAATCGGAATTAAGGTAGGAATTTTCTGATTGGCTGATGGAATCAGCCAATCAGAATCTAGTTCAATCCGATTGGCCGATCCAATCAGCCAATCAGATTGAGCTCGCATTCTATTGGCTGATCGGAACAGCCAATAGAATGCGAGCTCAATCTGATTGGCTGATTGGATCAGCCAATCGGATTGAACTTGATTCTGATTGGCTGATTCCATCAGCCAATCAGAAAATTCCTACCTTAATTCCGATTGGCTGATAGAATCCTATCAGCCAATCGGAATTCGAGGGACGCCATCTTGGATGACGTCCCTTAAAGGAACCGTCATTCGTCGGGAGACATCGGAAGAAGAGGATGGATCCGCGTCGCCTGCTTCAAGATGGACCCGCTCCGCACCGGATGGAAGAAGATAGAAGATGCGGCTTGGAGAAGATGTTTGCCGGTCCGGATGTCCTCTTCTTGCCGGATAGGATGAAGACTTTGGAGCCTCTTCTGGACTTCTTCAGTGGATGTCTAGCCCCCGCTTGGGTTGGATGAAGATATCGGAGCCAGGACGGATCGGTGAACCTGGTATGGTGAAGACAAGGTAGGAAGATCATCAGGGGATTAGTGTTAGGTTTATTTAAGGGTGGTTTGGGTTAGATTAGGGGTATGTGGGTGGTGGGTTGTAATGTTGGGGGGGGGTATTGTATGTTTTCTTTTACAGGCAAAAGAGCTGAACTTCTTGGGGCATGCCCCGCAAAGGGCCCTGTTCAGGGCTGGTAAGGTAAAAGAGCTTGTAACTTTTTAAATTTAGAATAGGGTAGGGAATTTTTTATTTTGGGGGGCTTTGTTATTTTATTAGGGGGCTTAGAGTAGGTGTAATTAGTTTAAAATTGTTGTAATATTTTTCTTATGTTTGTAAATATTTTTTTATTTTCTGTAACTTAGTTCTTTTTTATTTTTTGTACTTTAGCTAGTTTATTTAATTGTATTTATTTGTAGCAATTGTATTTAATTTATTTATTGATAGTGTAGTGTTAGGTTAATTGTAGGTAATTGTAGGTAGTTTATTTAATTATTTTATTGATAGGGTAGTGTTAGGTTTAATTATATCTTAGGTTAGGATTTATTTTACAGGTAATTTTGTAATTATTTTAACTAGGTAACTATTAAATAGTTCTTAACTATTTAATAGCTATTGTACCTAGTTAAAATAAATACCAAGTTGCCTGTAAAATAAATATTAATCCTAAAATAGCTAAAATATAATTATAATTTATATTGTAGCTATATTAGGGTTTATTTTACAGGTAAGTATTTAGCTTTAAATAGGATTAATTTATTTAATAAGAGTTAATTTATTTCGTTAGATGTAAATTATATTTAAGTTAGGGGGGTGTTAGTGTTAGGGTTAGACTTAGCTTTAGGGGTTAATACATTTATTAGAATAGCGGTGAGCTCCGATCGGAAGATTAGGGGTTAATAATTGAAGGTAGGTGTCGGCGATGTTAGGGAGGGCAGATTAGGGGTTAATACTATTTATGATAGGGTTAGTGAGACGGATTAGGGGTTAATAACTTTATTATAGTAGCGCTCAGGTCCGCTCGGCAGATTAGGGGTTAATAAGTGTAGGTAGGTGTCGGCGACGTTGTGGGGGGCAGATTAGGGGTTAATAAATATAACATAGGGGTCGGCGATGTTAGGGCAGCAGATTAGGGGTACATAGGGATAACGTAGGTTGCGGCGGTTTACGGAGCGGAAGATTAGGGGTTAAAACTGTAATGCAGGGGTCAGCGATAGCGGGGGCGGCAGATTAGGGGTTAATAAGTGTAAGGTTAGGGGTGTTTAGACTCGGGGTACATGTTAGAGTGTTAGGTGCAGACGTAGGAAGTGTTTCCCCATAGGAAACAATGGGGCTGCGTTAGGAGCTGAACGCTGCTTTTTTGCAGGTGTTAGGTTTTTTTTCAGCTCAAACAGTCCCATTGTTTCCTATGGGAGAATCGTGCACGAGCACGTTTTTGATGCCGGCCGCGTCCGTAAGCAACTCTGGTATCGAGAGTTGCATTTGCGGTAAAAATGCCCTACGCTCCTTTTTTGGAGCCTAACGCAGCATTTGTTTGAACTCTCGATACCAGAGTTAAATTTATGGTGCGGCCAGAAAAAAGCCCGCGGAGCGTTAACAGCCCTTTTACCGCCGAACTCTAAATCTAGGCCTAAGTTTTTAGCTCTGATGAACTGCCAGTAAGGCAGGAAACACGTCAGCTGTGGACTCTGTGATCTGTGCTGTTAATGTTTTTAACGCAAGTATAATAAATTGACTTTTAACATTTATATCTCTCCCTGCCTGCATTTCTACTCCAATGGATTGTGCTTTTGTTGTATTTTGTACATGAGCTGAGACAGATATTGGGCCTTGTAAATTACGTGGGCAAGTTTCTTCCAGATTTATCAACAGTTTTACACCCTATCACAGAGTTGCTTAAGAAAGATGTTGCCTGGGTCTGGGGACCTTCACAAGAAAAAGCTTTCCTGCATGCCAAGTCCCTGCTGGGGTCTGCCCCAGTGCTGGGGTTCTACAACCCTTCAAAAAAGACTGTGGTTAGTGCCGATGCAAGCAGTTATGGGTTGGGGGCTGCACTCCTGCAGCTGAACGAAAATAAACTACAGCCCATCTCTTACTGTTCCCGCACACTGACGGCTGCAGAGTCAAAATGCGCTCAAATGGAGAAAGAGTGCCTGGCTGCAGTTTGGGCCTGTGTCAAAGCTAACAGCTTTATGCTGATGCTAGCATTTGTTTTAACTTTGGATATCTATAAAGGTTTGTGTTACACGTGATTTATGACAGTCTGCTAAGGAGTAGACCAACTCATAAACACTTGAGTTAATCTTGCCTTGTAAAATAACCCCTGAAATATATGGTTTATTACAGGGCTATGGCTTAGGCAAAGGATATGCAGGAGAGTGAGAATTAGAACAGTTATTCAGAGTATGCTTTGTGATCAGGATCACAGGAGGTTAAATGAATAGCACAAATAGAATGGATAAAGTCTTTGATATATATATATGTTTCTGATTAAGTATATCAAGCATATGACAAAATCGTATTCACAATACACAGCAAGTTCACAGGTTCAGAGTACGTTCATAAGGTAAAACGGATAGTCTTCACTGAGCAAATATAGTAGCTTAAACAGGTTGGTACATTTAATAAATGAAGAGCTTTACATACGGAACCTGTTTGAAGGAGTCATAGGAAGCAGGAGGGTTGAGGTGGCAGCAGAATCTGCGAGTAGGCTGCGCGGTGAATGTGAGAGCCGCTTCTGTTGCCTGTTTGTGCTGCGGTAGTGAGACACTGAGGGCGTGCAGCGCAGGTGCGTATGAGCGTGATGAGCTCAGGAGCAGGGTTGCTAGGAGACACAGACTTGTTGTAGTGCGGTCATCCGCTGTGCAGTCGGACAGTGTGAGAGCCTGCTGCTGAGGTAACCTCCGATAACAGGAGGAGTTGTGTAACTTCTGTAGAACTGCAGAGAATCTGTAGGAATACAAGGAATTGGTTAGAGCTGTGTTACTTCAGAAATTGTCTTCAATAAACCAGCAATGTATGCTGGGAACCCTCAGAGTTTATAGGAAGTGGAAAGTTTAATTGAAAGAAAAGGTGGTCTGGAAGTATTAGACAGGCTGCTAAAGGTGGAATGGAGATATACATGACAGCCTGTGAGCGCTTCCAGCGCTATCTAGTGGGTTTGGAGAAATTTAGTCTGGAAACTGACCACAAACCGCTAGTCCCTCTAATCAACTCTTATGACATTGACAAAACACCCCTGAGATGCCAGAGACTTTTAATGAGACTGCTCAGGTTCAATGTTCAGGCAGTGCATGTGCCGGGGAAACAACTGGTTGTGGCGGATACATTATCCAGGCTCCCGCTGGCTGCTGCTGAAGAATCCTCCACAGAATCGGATGTGAAAGTGTATGTTGATTCAGTTCTGGCCTCTAAGTCCATTTCTTCAAGGAAACTGGAAGAGATAAAGAAAGAGACATATTTGGACACAGATCTGCAAGAAGTTATAAGGTACATAAAATAAGGCTGGCCCGAGAGCCGGGCAGCCTGGATGTCTTTAAATGCTTACCAGCCTGAGAGGTCGCAGCTCACGGAGCTGGAGGGGTTGGTGCTGTTCCAAGACCGCATTGTAATTCCTGTCAGCATGAGGAAGGAGATGTTAAACAGGATTCACAATGGCCACTTAGGCATTACAAAGTGCAGAGAAAGGGCAGCTACAGCTGTGTGGTGGCCTGGGATCAGCTCCGACATTGCAAATCACATGTCTAAATGTGCCTTTTGCCGGGAACGCCGGCCTACTCAGAGAAGAGAGCCCTTGATGTCTACTCCGCTGCCTGCGGGGCCGTGGCAGAAAATAGCTGCTGATTTGTGTGAACTGCACAAGAAAAAGTTTCTTGTTGTGATCGACTACTATTCCAGGTATTTGGAAATTGCACCCCTGAATGATATCACAAGTCAGGCCGTTATCATTCGCCTGAAGAGCTTGTTCGCCCGCTGGGGCATTCCAATGGAGCTGGTGAGTGATAATGGTATGCAGTTCGCTTCTACAGAGTTCAGTGCTTTCAGCAGGGAATATGATTTTATACATTCCACATCAAGTCCACATTATCCGCAGGCCAACGGAATGGCTGAAAGGGCAGTTCAAACCACAAAATTCATTCTAAAGCAATCTGAGCCGTACCTAGCCCTCTTGTCATACAGGGCGACGCCCATTCAAGCCACCGGCTTTAGTCCGGCACAGCTGATGCTAGGACGCCAGATTCGCACCACTTTACCCTCAGTGGGTGTCTTCAAGCCGTCTGGCCCTGTTCCTCAGGACGAAGTCCTTAGGAGGGATGAAGAGGCCAAAAAGGGTTATCGTTTCTTCTACGACAGGAGACATTCTGTCAGGCCCTTACAGGAACTGAAAGCGGGCCAAAGTGTCAGAATTAAACTGGACGATGAGAAGAAATGGAAGACACCTGCTACAGTAGTTGGCCGCTCTCCAGAACCAAGGTCTTATACAGTCCTTACTGAGGGAGGGACGGTTACACGCCGTAACCGAAGACATCTTCAGCCTGTACCTGAGAGTCTGGAACTGGATGCCTCAGTACCACCGCCGGTGGGATCCCCTGTTCTAAGAGAGGTGCCTTCCCCTCAGCAAGATCACAGCGGTGATATGTCTTTGCCTCCAGCAGACTCTAGGACAGTTCATGCAAAGTTACATCAAGCGGAAGAGTGGTGAAACTTCCGGCCCGATATAGAAACATAGAAACATAGAAACATAGATATTGACGGCAGATAAGAGCCATAGGCCCAGCAAGTCTGCCCGACCTTACCTAACAGTATAAACTTATCTAGTTCGTAGGATAGCCCTATGCTTGTCCCATGCATTTTTAAAGTCAGGGACTGACTTTAGCTAGAACAGTGACCGGAAGTATGGGCAGAATAATCCCATGGTCACTGTGGACTAGGGTAGTCTACCCCGATGTCCAAGTCAGGATGTAATTTATTTGTTTATGTTTTCTAACCTATTTGTTCATATAATGTTCTAAAAAAAATGTTGTTGTATACTCTGTTCGTATACCTTTTTATTTGTTATATGCAAATGTATGCTTCGCCTTTGAAAAAGGGGAAGATGTGATGAGAGCAGGATGTGATGTCACTAGTTTGGGGGCGGGGCTTAGGTCCGGTGTCTGTGTCGCAGTTAGTTTAGTACAATCAACCTGACTAGATGTGTATTGCTATGCTCTGCAATAAAATAGAATTGTACCATCATTGCTGTGTCCTGCATATGTCCTGCATCTCATGACAGTATTCTCTATCAGAATCATGAAATAAAATTTTTGGGTTTCATGTCCCTTTAAAGTGACAACCTATTTTTGTAAGTTCTACTTTGGTACATTTGATAGATATAAATAATATGATATGATATGACATTGGTTGTTATATTTACCTATCCTTTATATTTGGCATTTATTTGTATCCTATTTTGTGGCCTCCTGATGTTAAACATAAAATAGCAAAATAACTGGACACTTACATCCCTAGCAGATTTTTTTTCTACACAGAAACATGTAACAGCTTGAGTAAAAATATAGCAAAAGCTATTAATATTAATGCAGGTTTCTAAATGCAGTCAACTTTTGTAGCACAGCCTTATTTCTACATTATTTTTATTGTGTTTAATCAACACAATCAATCATAATGTAGGGGCAATTGCTACCAAAAGAATCAGCCAATGTGAAGGATCAAAATAAAAGTTTGGTCTGTGCTGACTTTACAATAAAGCATTAAAGCCTGCTTGGGACTTAGCTACCAAGCAATTAGACATAACCACAGTTGACCTATTCTCCCAAAACTGGTATTAACCTTATACATGACTGTATCCCTTACTACAGTACTCCATAAACATCAATATATTCTCTATGTACCCTCCACTTGTAATCTTTCATCCACTACATGAAAACTGGTAAACTCCAGCTACACTAAACCTTCCTCCATTTTAAACATTAATATACAATTATTTCATAAGCCTTTAAAACCTCCTTATAAATAGTTGACAA
This sequence comes from Bombina bombina, assembly GCF_027579735.1. Lineage (NCBI taxonomy): Eukaryota > Metazoa > Chordata > Amphibia > Anura > Bombinatoridae > Bombina > Bombina bombina. The sequence continues at coordinate 974,493,990 of NC_069503.1, forward strand.
CTTTTTTATTCATCATCTTCATGACCAACAGCAAAAGTCCCATCCTCCTAGGTCCCTTGCCTTGGTTTGGACTTTGTTCAGGGTTCCTCCTATTTATAATTAAAAATTCTGTTAAACATATAAATTCAAGTCATTAACCAATCAGAAGAGTGGGATGGCTCATTTGTGACACTGATCATGACCATTTACAATTCTAAATTCTCTTTCTACTTCTTTACAATATAAAGGCTAACATTAAATGGCTTCAGTCTCTACAAGTATATGCATTTAAATAAAGCAAGGATTCATAATTTAAAGAATGTTTTAAAACAATATAAACAAAACTTTCTACACAGTCTTTAATTCACTTTCAGTTTTACTCATTATAATAACATCAAACATTTAACCTATGCAATAGCAGGCAATAATGGTAAGTAATTAAAATAATTAACAATAAAAAAGCCTAGTAACTTTCTTTGTTTAATTGCTTTTATGAGGTTGGTGTTTTACTAAAACAAACTCAAGCAATCTTAAAATGCAAGTTTACCACTGATCTGAAAGGTTAATTGGATTGTTGAGCAATATTCTAATGTATTCAAATCAAGCTCATCCGAATTCATTTTCTAATAGTTTTGCATATTTTTGCATCTATTAAAGTCTAATATAGTAAAGCATTTTTTTCCCAAGCACTTTTATTATGTCTTTCAGAATTTCACAGTGGAACCTCATTGTAATCCAAATGTCAAAGGAAGAGCTCAATTTGGTATTAATAATTAGACTAAAGAAGTAAAATCTAAATCACTGCCTTGTTAATGTTTGCTGTATTGATTAATAATCTGTACAAATTCTTGCCATTTTCTGTCAGACTTTTCTTTTTTTTTTTACTTTTTTAAAACTTATTTAAACTTTATTGTACTAGAAATTATAGTTTCAGAGAAGCATGCCAACTCCCCTTTATAAAATATTCACAAATACTATTCCTACCCAGTTGTCCCGTTAATACTCATTAAAGAACCATTAAATACAGCAAAATTGCATAATCCAAAAATGCACAATAAAAATACAATGCAACAGCACTTCCTCAATTTCAAATTAACAGCAGATTTTTTTGTGGTAAATTTTAAAGATTGTTTCCATTTCCCTGCTCACTGTATCATGTGACAGCCATCAGTCGATTATAAACTCATATATGTATACACTGATTGAGAAGGAAGCATTTGTGTCTGTCTGGTGAAGTATCTTGCTTATTTCATCCAATATGGCGGGGATAATATCAGAATATCCAAACGGTGGAAGAGAGCACACCGTTGATAAAGAGGCAAGGTAAAGCCTTGCCATGTCTCAGTCAAAATACAAAATGCAATATCCAGCATCAAAAAACTTTTAAAAGACCTTTATTCTTTAGCTGGGTCCATAGGTACAAACCAACAACTTTAAAGGCCTGCAATAGGCCCTTAGTAGATTAGATAATATCAGACTAATGTGCACTTGTGCAACACCATTGTTAGATTTGAAAATGTTTTGATTTACCTGATAATATTTAGCAGTTTAATTTGATAAGTGAAAATGGCCCTGTACACTTTTTTTAATTATTGAGAATTTGGATTTTGATCAGATCATACATAACTGGCCAATGTTAAGTATAGGAGACCCTTTTTTACCAAACCAATATGTAAAAAGTGTATCGGATAAACATTGAAAATGGCTGATTGTAATTGTGTTGACACTGAATAACAGGTCATTAAATTACAGATTGAAAACAACCCTTTTTAAAGAGACATTCAGACAGAGCACGCAGTTTTATGAGACTTGCCAATGTACTTCCATTATCATTTTTTTTATATACACACTTTCTGAGGCACCAGCTCCTACTGAGCATGTGCACAGGTTCCAAGTGTATATGTATACTAGTCTGTGATTGGCTGATGGCTGTCACATGATACAGTGTGATGGCAAATGGGGAAAAAATAAATTTGTCAGAAAAAAAAAACATCTGCTTATTTGAAATTCAAAGCAAGTGTTATTGCACTGTTTTGTTTTTATTATGCACTTGTTAATTACAGTATGCACTTCTACTGTATGTAACGGTCCTTTCAGTATATAAACCTGAACCTGTTTTCTATCAATTTAACTGACCCTTCAACACTAATACACAACGCTATTTTGCAGTGATTGTTTAGAGCTAATCCTTATCTGGCCTAATTGGACACTATCCAGATGGTTTCTCAAGGAGTTTATCCCTGGTAGCAAATGTCTGCAAATTTAACTTATACAAGTACATATTTAGATGCTAATAAAACATGTATTTTTTTGCAGATTGTTTATTTATTATGCATATATTACTTTAGTAACCATTTAAGCACTCACATAACTTTTTTTTGTACATTTTATGCCATGACCAAAACTTTAATTGGCACTACAAATATTAAAGACACATTCTACTCCAGATTGTTTATTGTTTAAAAAGATAGCTAATTCCTTTATTATTATCGGTTATTTGTAGAGCACCAACAGATTTATTACCCATTCTACAGTTTTGCTTATCCAACACGGTTATATTAATATATTTTTTACCTCTAAGGTTACCTTGTATTGAAACCTCTGCAGACTGCCCCCTTATTTTGTTTTTTTGACAGACAAGCATTTTAGCCGATCTGTACTTACTCCTAGGTAACTCCACGGGAGTGAGCACAATCTATATGGTACACATTAAATAGCACTGTCTAGCTGTAAAAATATCAAAAATGCACTGAGATAAGAGGCGGCCTTCAAGGGCTTAGAAATTAGCATTTGAGCCTTCCTAGATTTAGCTTGCAACAAAGAAAAGCAAGAGAACAAAGCTAATTTGATGATGAAAGTAAATTGGAAAGTTGTCTAAAATTGCATGTCCTATCTAAGTCATAAAGTTTAATTTTGACTGGACTGTAAAATATAAAAAAGGTAAGCTGCCTATTCAAAGTATTCTAATGACCTTCATAGAATCTAGTACAAAAAAAATATTTGTATTAAATTATTTTATCCATACAAGGTTTTAATTGAATTAAATAATGATGTATTTTTCTTAAATGAACATAACTTATATTTAATCTGTGCAGCATTGCATTTAAGATACCAGTAGAAGCATTCTGTCATCTTGTAAGTTATCATTTCTACGTTGATCTTGATTGGTTAAATATTGCCATTTTTCTTATGCATTTTGTAGGATGCCTTCTTGCCATACTTTGCATTCACCCACTTAGGGCTAGATTACAAGTGGAGTGGTATTTTGCACTTCCGATAGAGTGCTAATTGCGCTAGAACTTTTTCCATGCATCGAGTTGCGCTGGTATTAAGTTATTGCGCTTGCGCTCACCAGATGTGCTACTTCTAGCGCAATTAGACTGTCGTGCAAAAGATAACATCTTCCCCATAGTAGTCAATGGAGAAAAGAAATGGGAAAAAAACACCTGACTCGGGTGCTAACCCCATCGCATATTCTCATATGTGCAACCCGACATGAAAACATGAATATTTCACATATATATCTGGGGGTATTTTAGTACAATATATATTTATACCTAATAAATACACAGATGAAGAGTGAGTCCATTGTATTTCTTTATATATATACATACAGGATAGATAGATAGATAGATAGATAGATAGATAGATAGATAGATAGATAGATAGATAGATAGATATAAAATAATGTCATAACAGCTAAAACATGTCATGAACAGATGATAATTGCATTCACTGTTCTCTGTTTTTTATTATTTTACTTCCAAGCAACACAGTAGTAATAGTTCAAGAAAGTTTTTGTATATAGATATATAAGAAATACATCTTGTTCAACACAAATGTAACCTGACAATAGCATATTTAGTTTATGTTAACTTACACTATAACATATGTAAGACTTATTATCCTTAAAGGGATGTTAAACAGTCTGTTTCATTGTTGTAATAAAAAAAGCACCAAGCAGCTGCTTATACAGAAATCATTGCAATATGTATTATTCATTTATTTAAACTGATTTGATTTTTTATTTATTTTTTTACACTACATTTCCTGTCAGAGCCCTACAAGGAGGAGAATGATTTTGCAGGAAGTTGTATCTTAGCCTGATGTCATAAAAATTATAGGCTGGTTTACAATAAGGTGAATAAACTAGATAAGAGGGAGTCAGATTTGCTCATGCCCAGAACTGACAGAATAAAAACACTGGGGGTGGGCCAAACTAAGAATGTTTAGGTGCTAATTTTGCAAGAAAACAAGTATTTGGCTAATTTTTACACAATCTTTTATTTTTTTATATTTACTTTAACATATTTTTTTTTTCTCAAAAGGAGCGCTGTTTAATATCCCTTTAAATTAACATGAAAGTAAAAAAAATCAACTTTAATGGGTCAGACAGATCACATAGATTTAAAATACATTTCAGTTTACTTTTATTATCAAATGCACTTCATTCTCCTGGTATCCTTTTTTGAAAAGCACACCATGCTTGGCTCAGAAGCAGCAGTGCACTACTGGGAGCCAGCTGGTGATTGGTGGCTACGCACATATACGTCTTGCGATTGGTTCACCAGATTTGTTCAGATTAGCAATTTTTATGCATTTACTGTCACTTTAATTTTGAAACACATAAGAATAAACATATTAAAGCTATAGAATTACCTATATGAATTATTATTTATTGTGCTTTAAGCTCAATACTTAATTTTGTATACTTATAAAACTATGCTTTTCTACTTTTATGAAGAATGGTACTGAATATAGTTCACATCTCACCACATTCACATGTAACAAATGCACGAATAGTGAAAATAAATGTTTATTCAAATCATAAATTGTTCCAATAAATTTTAAAATATGCAAATTAGAAAAATGTTGTTATTATTCCTTTAGTCAGCACAATTCCTCCTCTGTTTATACGGCCAATTACAATACAGTAATAAAAGCAATTGGCTTGTAACTAAGTACCATACTTCAATGCAGATGTTTAAAAAAACAGGAAATTATGAAATAATAATTGAGTTTTATCTTAAAAAAGTAATTAGGATTTGCTTAAATCTAATGTTTATTTAGATATAACAGAACTCATTTTTGTGTTTATATTGCATGTTATCATCAAGATTCAAAGTGAATTATATTCTCATTTTCAAAAACACAATCTTAAACTCCTAGCTGTAAGCAATTACAATACTTGCAATATTCAATTCATACCAAATATTAAGTAGTTGATGCAATAGCAAAGGGACCAAATGAGATCAGACTTGAAACTACAATTCACATAATAGAACACTGCATTTTTTGTTAAGGACTTAAAGTTTTCATATTTTAAAAATGCAAATAACAGAGATGAAACTGAAACATTTTATTCAAATAATAGAACATATATTAATTTATTATTATTTTTTGTTAGACTCTGGACCTGATTCTCTAATGCTTTCTGACCCTCCTGCAACTTCAGTGACACAACACTTTGCTTTACATGCAATGGACCATAAATGTATTTTTCCTTTAAATGGATGGGAAAGTAAAAATTACACTTGCATGATTCAGATAGGGCAGGTCATTTACATGTGCTATGTGAATAATTAGTTAGCTATGCTTTTTTTTTTAACACCCCTCAGACGCCACTTTAAGCGCTGTATAACTGATATATATATATATATATATATATATATATATATATATAATAACCAGCCACTTTATTAGGTACACCTTGCTAGTTCTGGGTTGGACCCCCTTTTGCCTTCAGAACTGCCTTAATTCTTTGTGGCATAGATTCAACAAGGTGTTGGAAACATTCCTCAGACATTTTGGTCCATATTGACATGATAGCATCACGCAGTTGCTGCAGATTTGTCAGCTGCACATCCATGATGTGAATCTCCCGTTCCACTACATCCCAAAGGTGCTCTATTAGATTGAGATCTGATGACCTTGGAGGCCATTGGAGTACAGTGAACTCATTGCCATGTTCAAGAAACCAGTTTGAGATGATTTGAGCTTTGTGACCTGGTGCATTATCCTGCTGGATGTAGCCATCAGAAGATGGGTACACTGTAGTCATAAAGGGATGGACATGGTCAGCAACAATACTCAGGAAGGCCGTGGCATTTAAACAATGCTCAATTGGTACTAAGGGGTTCAAAGTCTGCCAAGAAAATATCCCCCACACCATTACACCACCACCACCAGCCTGAACCGTTGATATAAGGCAGGATGGATCCATGCTTTCATGTTGTTTACTCAAATTCTGACCCTACCAATTGAATGTCACAGCTGAAATTGAGATGCATCACACCAGGCAACATTTTTCCAATCTTCTATTGTGCAATTTGGTGAGCCTGTGCGAATTGTAGCCTCAGTTTCCTTTTCTTAGCGGCACCCGGTGTGGTCTTCTGCTGCTGTAGCCCATCTGCTTCAAGGTTCGATGTGTTGCTCATTCAGAGATGGTATTCTGCATACCTTTGTTACTGTTGCATTTCTATCAGTCTGCCCATCCTTCTCTGACCTCTGACATCAACAAGGCATTTTAGTCCACACAACTGCCGCTCACTGGATATTTTCTCTTTTTTGGACAATTCTCTGTAAACCCTCTGTAAACCCTAGAGATGGTTGTGCGTGAAAATCCTAGTAGATCACCAGTTTTTAATATATTCAGACCAGCCCGTCTGGCACCAACAACCATGCCAAAAATTTAAAGTCACTTAAATCCCCTTTCTTCCCCATTCTGATGCTCGGTTTGAACTTCAGTCGTCTTCACCACATCTAGAGGCCTAAATGCATTGAGTTGCTTCCATGTGATTGGCTGATTAGCAATTTGTGTTACCAAGCAATTGAACAGGTGTACCTAATAAAGTGGCTGGTGAGTATGTATATATATGACAATGCAATAAAAGAACAATAAGCAACGAGTTTCTCAGACTGCTGTCTGTTTCATCAGGCTTCTGTTCCTAAACTGAGAGTACTGGCTTATATGTACCTAATATCCAATCTCTATCCCTAAAATCAGACACACGCATTTCAGGTGTGAGTGCACATAATTAGTCAGATTGAGCAAACACCTAGTGGCTAAGCAACAGAAGCCTGATGAAACAGACAGCAGTCTGAGAAACACGAAAGACATTTTAATATACCATTAAATTTTGTTTTTTTATCATACATTGAGAGTCTTATTCGGTCCATCTTTGGACATTGGAGAGACCTGCTATTCCTCTGCTAACAGTGAGCTGGGACACAGAGTTCCCAGTCTGCCTCTACTAGCACAACTGAGCGCTGCTACATCTGTGAGTATAAATTTGTCATTCACAGCATTCCGTTTATCCATAACGTTATCACACTAGGAAGCGCCTTTGTTTTTTGTGATTCCTTTACACAGAGAAAATTTGTATCCTGACTACCTATGCGGCAAAGAGCTGACTCCTAACCCTGAGGGTGATTTCTACAATATCTTCATTACACAGGAGTATTACCTCAGACCTAAAAGACTGTGTACCTCTGGGATATCTTGCAGGATTGTGACCCATACAGTTAAGACCTAACTGAACTTTTTTATTATTTTATATATTTTATATTTTTTTTTATATTTTTTTTTATTATTTTATATTGCATCTTATTATTGTTTGTATATATACAGTTACACTGTGCTCATTTTCATACTATTTATCATATCCATTCCTAGTTTTGGTTTTTGCCCTTTTAGATTACAGTTATCAATCTATATAGTGTCATATATTTTTTCTGCATATTAAACATAACTAGGTAATAACTGTTGATAATATAGGTCTTATAATCAAGTGCATCATTTTGCATTATCATAAGTCTGACACTTATCTGATGGAATATCTGGGCACCCTGTAGACACTATCAATCTTTGAGTATTTTCAGTTCTCCTTATTGCGCCCCCTAGAGTAACTACTCAGTTTGGTTAATAGGTTTATCCTTTATCAAGGATGCTTGCAAGTTATTTCTTTGGAGTATATATATACTGTATATATCTATCTATATCTATATATATATATATATATATATATATATATATATGTGTGTGCGTGTGTGTATAGATAGATAGATGATAGATAGATAGAAAGATAGATAAAGAAGATTAAATTGTTTACTGCAGAATAATCCTGTGATTGCTTGATAATAAACTCTATGGCCCCTAGTTATCAAGCTGTCTACTTACCTGCATTCGCCGGCCCAATACGCTCGCCTAAGCTCGCCTTACATCGCCGCCGTGGACCTGAATACGTTCGCCAAAGTTATCAAGAAAGCTGTCAAGAAGCTGCGCACCACAGTACGGTGCGATGAGCAGCGGACTGTTGTTAACTGACAGTCATCGATCTCGCTGCTCTTCGGCTTCTTCGCAGCTTTCTTGCTAGCCTGTCACTAAGCACCCACACTAAACTATACTGTTTTACCCCCTAAACCGCCACTCCCGGAGCCCCCCGCACCTAAATAAAATTATTACCCCCTAAACCGCCAATCCTGGACCCTGCCACAACTATAATAAATATATTAACCCCTAAACCGCCGCCCCCGGACCCCGCCGCCACCTACATTACACCTATTAACCCCTAATCTGCCCCCCTACACCACCACCACCTACTTTATACTTATTAACCCCTAAACCGCCGCTCCTGGACCCTGCTGCAACGAAATAAATATATTAACCCCTAAACCGCCGCTCCCGGACCCCGCCGCCACCTACATTATACCTAATAACCCCTAATTTGCCGCCCCTATACTGCCGCCACCTACATAAAGTTATTAACCCCTAACCTGCCGATCCGGGACCCCGCCGCAAATAAATTAATTGTTGAACCCCTAAACCGCCGCACCCGGACCCCGCCGCCACCTACATTACTTTTATTAACCCCTATACTGCCCCCCCTACACTGCCGCGACCTACAGTACATTAATTAACCCCTAATCTACCCCCCTACACTGCCGCCAATATATTAAATGAAATAACCCCAAAACCTAAGTCTAACCCTAACCCTAACACCCCCCTAACTTAAATATTATTTAAATTAATCTAAAAAAATATTCCTATAATTAATTAAATTATTCCTATTTAAAACTAAATACTTACCTATAAAATAAACCCTAAGATAGCTACAATATAATTATTAATTACATTATAGCTATTTTAGTGTTTATTTTTATTTTACAGGCAACTTTGTATTTATTTTAACTAGGTACATTAGCTATTAAATAGTTATTAACTATTTAATAACTACCTAGCTAAAATAACTTCAAAATTACCTGTAAAATAAATTCTAACCTAAGTTACAAATACACCTAACACTACACTATCAATAAATTAATTAATTAAATAAATTAACTACAATTATCTAAAATAAAATACAATTAAATAAACTAAACTATATTACCCCCCACACACACTAAATTACAAAAAATAAAAAAAAATATTACAAGAAGTTTAATCTAATTACACCTAATCTAAGCCCCCTAATAAAATTCCCTATCCTAAACGAAATTACAAATAGTAGTAATCAGCTCTTTTACCAGCCCTTAAAAGGGCCTTTTTGCGGGGCATTGCCCCAAAGTAATCAGCTCTTTTACCTGTAAAAAAAGAAATACAATACCCCCCCAACATTACAACCCACCACCCACACACCCCTACTCTAAAACCCACCCGATCCCTCCTTAAATAAACCTAACACTACCCCATTGAAGATCACCCTACCTTGAGCCGTATTCACTCAGCCGGGCACCACTGGTCATCCGATGCGGCAGAAGAGGATATCCGGACCGGCAGAAGTCTTCATCCGATAGGGGCAGAAGAGGTCCTCCATCCAGCAGAAATCTTCATCCAAGCGGCATCTTCTATCTATCCTCCTTGGCCGACGACTACCCAACGAATGACTGGTCCTTTAAATGACGTCTTCCAAGATGGCGTCCCTCGAATTCTGATTGGCTGATAGTATTCTATCAGCCCATCGGAATTAAGGTAGGAAAAATCCGATTGGCTGATGTAATCAGCCAATCGGATTAAAGTTTAATCCGATTGGCTGATTGGATCAGCCAATAGAATTGACCTCGCATTCTATTGGCTGATCCAAACAGCCAATCGGATTGAACTTCAATCCGATTGGCTGATTACATCAGCCAATCTGATTTTTCCTACCTTAATTCCGATTGGCTGATAGAATCCTATCAGCCAATCGGAATTCGAGGGACGCCATCTTGGATGACGTCATTTAAAGGACCAGTCAGTCGTCGGGTAATCGTCGGCCAAGGAGGATGTTCCGCGCTGGAGGTCTTCAAGATGGAGCCGCTCATCGCTGCAAGGATGAAGATAGAAGATGCCGCTTGGATGAAGATTTCTGCCGGATGGAGGACCTCTTCTGCCCCGATCGGATGAAGACTTCTGCCGGTCCAGATGTCCTCTTCTGCTGCATCGGATGACCAGTGGTGCCCGGCTGTGTGAACACGGCTCAAGGTAGGGTGATCTTCAATGGGGTAGTGTTAGGTTTATTTAAGGGGGGGTCGGGTGGGTTTTAGAGTAGGGGTGTGTGGGTGGTGGGTTGTAATGTTGTGGGGGGTATTGTATTTCTTTTTTTTACAGGTAAAAGAGCTGATTACTTTGGGGCAATGCCCCGCAAAAGGCCCATTTAAGGGCTGGTAAAAGAGCTGATTACTACTATTTGTAATTTAGTTTAGGATAGGGAATTTTATTATTTTGGTTTTTTTTTTTTATTTTATTAGGGGGCTTAGATTAGGTGTAAATAGATTAAACTTCTTGTAATATTTTTTTATTTTTTGTAATTTAGTGTTTGTTTGTTTTTCTAATATAGTTTAGTTTATTTAATTGTATTTTATTATAGATAATTGTAGTTAATTTATTTAATTAATTTATTGATAGTGTAGCGTTAGGTGTATTTGTAACTTAGGTTAGGATTTATTTTACAGGTAATTTTGAAGTTATTTTAGCTAGGTAGCTATTAAATAGTTAATAACTATTTAATAGCTATTGTACCTAGTTAAAGGACCAGTCAACACTTTAGATTTGCATAATCAACAAATGCAAGATAACAAGACAATGCAATAGCACTTAGTCTGAACTTCAAATGAGTAGTAGATTTTTTTATAACAAATTTCAAAGTTATGTATATTTCCACTCCCCTTGTACCATGTGATGGCAATCAGCCAATCACAAATGCATATACGTATAGTCTGTGAATTCTTGCACATGCTCAGTAGGATCTGGTGACTCAAAAATTGTAAATATAAAAGACTGTGCACATTTTTTTTAATGGAAGAACATTGGAAAGTTGTTTAAAATTACATGCTGTATCTGAATCATGAAAATGTAATTTAACCTGAGTGTCCCTTTAAAATAAATACAAAGTTGCCTGTAAAATAAAAATAAACCCTAAAATAGCTATAATGTAATTATTAATTATATTGTAGCTATCTTAGAGTTTATTTTATAGGTATTTAGTTTTAAATAGGAAAAATTTATTTAATTATAGGAATATTTATTTATATTAATTTAAATAATATTTAAGTTAGGGGGGTGTTAGGGTTAGACTTAGGTTTTGGGGTTAATGCATTCAATATATTGGCGGCGGTGTAGGGGGGGTAGATTAGGGGTTAATCAATGTACTGTAGGTGGCGGCGGTGTAGGGGGGGCAGGATAGGGGTTAATAAATGTAATGTAGGTGGCGGCGGGGTCCGGGAGCGGCGGTTCAGGGGTTAATATATTTATTTAGTTGCGGCGGGGTCCGGGAGAGGCGGTTTAGAGGGTAATAAGTTTATTATAGTGGCGGCGGGATGCGGGAGCGGCGGTTTAGGGGTTAATAAGTATAAAGTAGGTGGTGGCGGTGTAGGGGGGCAGATTAGGGGTGTTTAGACTCCGGGTACATGTTAGGGTGTTAGGTGCAAACACTTCCCATAGAAATCAATGGGATATTGGGCAGCAGCGAACATGAGCTCTCGCTGCTGTCAGAATCCAATTGATTTCTATGGGATCTGCCGCCTCCAGGGTGGCGGATTGAAAATCAGGTACGCTGGCCCGGAATAGTGGCGAGCGTACCTGGTAGGTATTTGAAAACTACCAAAAGTAGTCAGATTGTGCCGAACTTGCATTCGGAACATCTGTAGTGACGTAAGCATCGATCTGTGTCGGACTGAATCTGGCGGATCGTATGTTACGTCACTAAATTCTACTTTTGCCGGGCTGTAGGGCTTGATAACTACGGCGAATCAGCCTCGCCTCGGGTTGACGGCTTGATAACTAGAGGCCTATATCTTGTGTATAATTGTCACACGCATATACATTCACTACACATATATATATATATATATATATATATATATATATATATATATATATATATATATATATATATACATACAAATTTAGACTAACCATCAAGGTTCCATGTATAAGACAAATTCTTTATTTTATTACAGTTTTCTTATTGGATACCAATCCCAGGGTAATATACCAAATTTCAGTGCAAACTGTCTCCTTTTTTATTTTCTCAATATTTTTATTACTGTTTTAGCAGCTATAAAAACTATATATATATATATATATATATATATATATATATATATATATATATATATGTTAGTTTATTAAGCCATTTAGTGCAGTCTTGAAACAGAAGTTGCATCTTTTTGAGCTTAGCATTACCTGTAAGTAACACTTGAATACACTTTTGCTTGAATGGTCTGCTGTTCTGCTTGCAGGTCTATAAATCATTCCTCTGCAGCTCACCCAGAGCGGTCCCTCCCTTGTGACTTCCAGAACGACTCTGATATACAGTCTGCCTTAAGCCGTTAACTTGCAGACTAAAGTTAACCCCATAGCTGGCAACAAGTGCTGCAACATATCTCACAGCAGCACATTCTGGCAGCCAATTAATTTTAGGCACTTTACTTCTCCCCTTTTAAGTACCAGACTCAGAGGATTTTGCAGGCATAGGGGTATATTTTCTGTGTGCCCCAGGTGCCCTTGAGACTGTGATATTCAAGCTCTATAATATACAGTTTTCATGCTTGGCGCCCTGGCCAGAAACCAAGTTTGCCCGCCCCTAAAATCGACCCTTGTTTGAATAAAGCTTTGACTTTTATTTTCCCCTTTTGTCTGACGCTTTCTGGATCTTCAAAATTCTTTAAGATTCAATGTCAGTTGTACGATGCCCTTCAGGGATTGTTTTAAAGGCAATTTTTACCTTTGAAACTGTGTATCTTATTAAGCTGAGTTCACTAATATTCTTTATGTGAAGGAGAGACATCTACTTTACATAATAGTGCTCAGTCAAATAAGCTGATGATTTGTCTCCATGCTGGAGAGTTTTTGAGAATTGGGTCCTTTATGTTTTCATAACATCTCAAAAATACAAATGATGGAGAAAAGACAGAAAAGTATTATTCCAATAAGAGGGCATATACAGTCATGGCCAAAAATATTGGCAGGGGTGTGAATATTTTTGGCCATGACTGTATATATATTTTAAAGACTTCTGCCTAGAATACTAGTGGCGTGCAATTCGTGCTTTCGCTCACACAAACGGCAGATGTTTCATTTTCATCACTTTGGACATGTTAACATCTATTTGTTGCTAATAAAATAAAAAAGCCCCCCAAAATAATAAAATTCCCTATCCTAAACAAAATTACAAATAGTAGTAATCAGCTCTTTTACCAGCCCTTAAAAGGGCCTTTTTGCGGTGCATTGCCCCAAAGTAATCAGCTCTTTTACCTGTAAAAAAAAGAAATACAATACCCCCCCAACATTACAACCCACCACCCACACACCCCTACTCTAAAACCCACCTGATCCCTCCTTAAATAAACCTAACACTACCCCATTGAAGATCACTCTACCTTGAGCCGTATTCACCCAGCCGGGCACCACTGGTCATCCGATGCGGCAGAAGAGGACATCCGGACCGGCAGAAGTCTTCATCCGATAGGGGCAGAAGAGGTCCCCCATACAGCAGAAATCTTCATCCAAGCGGCATCTTCTATCTTCATCCTTGCGGCGATGAGAGGCTCCATCTTGAAGACCTCCGGCGCGGAACATCCTCCTTGGCCGACGACTACCCAACGAATGACTGGTCCTTTAAATGATGTCATCCAAGATGGCGTCCCTCGAATTCCAATTGGCTGATAGGATTCTATCAGCCAATCGGAATTAAGGTAGGAAAAATCCGATTGGCTGATGTAATCAGCCAATCGGATTGAAGTTTAATCCGATTGGCTGATTGGATCAGCCAATAGAATTGACCTCGCATTCTATTGGCTGATCCAATCAGCCAATCGGATTGAACTTCAATCCGATTGGCTGATTACATCACCCAATCTGATTTTTCCTACCTTAAGTCCGATTGGCTGATAGAATCCTATCAGCCAATCGGAATTCGAGGGACGCCATCTTGGATGACGTCATTTAAAGGACCAGTCAGTCGTCGTGTAATCGTCGGCCAAGGAGGATGTTCCGCTCCGGAGGTCTTCAAGATGGAGCCGCTCATCGCTGCAAGGATGAAGATAGAAGATGCCACTTGGATGAAGATTTCTGCCGGATGGAGGACCTCTTCTGCCCCGATCGGATGAAGACTTCTGCCGGTCCAGATGTCCTCTTCTGCTGCATCGGATGATGAGTGGTGCCCGGCTGTATGAACACGGCTCAAGGTAGGGTGATCTTCAATGGGGTAGTGTTAGGTTTATTTAAGGGGGGGTCGGGTGGGTTTTAGAGTAGGGGTGTGTGGGTGATGGGTTGTAATGTTGTGGGGGGTATTGTATTTCTTTTTTTTTTACAGGTAAAAGAGCGGATTACTTTGGGGCAATGCCCCGCAAAAGGCCCTTTTAAGGGCTGGTAAAAGAGCTGATTACTACTATTTGTAATTTAGTTTAGGATAGGGAATTTTATTATTTTGGGGGGCTTTTTTATTTTATTAGGGGCAGGTGTAAATAGATTAAACTTCTTGTAATATTTTTTTATTTTTTGTAATTTAGTGTTTGTTTGTTTTTGTAATATAGTTTAGTTTATTTAATTGTATTTTATCATAGATAATTGTAGTTAATTTATTTAATTAATTTATTAATAGTGTAGTGTTAGGTATATTTGTAACTTAGGTTAGGATTTATTTTACAGGTAATTTTGAAGTTATTTTAGCTAGGTAGCTATTAAATAGTTAATAACTATTTAATAGCTATTGTACCTAGTTAAAATAAATACAACGTTGCCTGTAAAATAAAAATAAACCCTAAAATAGCTATAATGTAATTATTAATTATATTGTAGCTATCTTAGGGTTTATTTTATAGGTAAGTATTTAGTTTTAAATAGGAAAAATTTATTTAATTATAGGAATATTTATTTATATTAATTTAAATAATATTTAAGTTAGGGGGGTGTTAGGGTTAGACTTATGTTTTGGGGTTAATTCATTTAATATATTGGCTGCGGTGTAGGGGGGGTAGATTAGGGGTTAATCAATGTACTGTAGGTGGCGGCGGTGTAGGGGGGGCAGGATAGGGGTTAATAAATGTAATGTAGGTGGCGGCGGTGTCCGGGAGCGGCGGTTCAGGGGTTAATATATTTATTTAGTTGAGGCGGGGGCCGGGAGAGGCAGTTTAGGGGGTAATAAGTTTATTATAGTGGCGGCGGGGTGCGGGAGCGGCGGTTTAGGGGTTAATAAGTATAAAGTAGGTGGCGGCGGTGTAGGGGGGCAGATTAGGGGTGTTTAGACTCGGGGTACATGTTAGGGTGTTACGTGCAGACACTTCCCATAGAAATCAATGGGATATTGGGCAGCAGCGAACATGAGCTCTCGCTGCTGTCAGACTCCCATTGATTCCTATGGGATCTGCCGCCTCCAGGGTGGCGGATTGAAAATCAGGTACGCTGGCCCGGAATAGTGGCGAGCGTACCTGGTAGGTATTTGAAAACTACCAAAAGTAGTCAGATTGTGCCGAACTTGCGTTCGGAACATCTGTAGTGACGTAAGCATCGATCTGTGTCGGACTGAGTCTGGCGGATCATATGTTACGTCACTAAATTCTACTTTTGCCGGGCTGTAGGGCTTGATAACTATGGCGAATCAGCCTCGCCTCGGGTTGACGGCTTGATAACTAGAGGCCTATATCTTGGGTATAATTGTCACGCGCATATACATTCACTACTCATATATATATATACATACAAATTTAGACTAACCATCAAGGTTCCATGTATAAGTCAAATTATTTATTTTATTACAGTTTTCTTATTGGATACCAATCCCAGGGTAATATACCAAATTTGAAGTTCAGTGCAAACTGTCTCCTTTTTTATTTTCTCAATATTTTTATTACTGTTTTAGCAGCTATAAAAACTATATATATATATATATATATATATATATATATATATATATATATATAGTAGTTTATTAAGCCATTTAGTGCAATCTTGAAACAGAAGTTGCATCTTTTTGAGCTTAGCATTACCTGTAAGTAACACTTGAATACACTTTTGCTTGAATGGTCTGCTGTTCTGCTTGCAGGTCTATAAATCATTCCTCTGCAGCTCACCCAGAGCAGTCCCTCCCTTATGACCTCCAGGATATACAGCCTGCCTTAAGCCGTTAACTTGCAGACTAAAGTTAACCCCATAGCTGGCAACAAGTGCTGCAACATATCTCACAGCAGCACATTCTGGCAGCCAATTAATTTTAGGCACTTTACTTCTCCCCTTTTAAGTGCCAGACTCAGAGGATTTTGCAGGCATAGGGGTACATTTTCTGTGTGCCCCAGGTGCCCTTGAGACTGTGATAATCAAGCTCTATAATATACAGTTTTCATGCTTGGCGCCCTGGCCAGAAACCAAGTTTGCCCGCCCCTAAAATCGACCCTTGTTTGAATAAAGCTTTGACTTTTATTTTCCCCTTTTGTCTGACGCTTTCTAGATCTTCAAAATTCTTTAAGATTCAATGTCAGTTGTACGATGCCCCTCAGGGATTGTTTTAAAGGCAATTTTTACCTTTGAAACTGTGTATCTTATTAAGCTGAGTTCACTAATATTCTTTATGTGAAGGAGAGACATCTACTTTACATAATAGTGCTCAGTCAAATAAGCTGATGATTTGTCTCCATGCTGGAGAGTTTTTGAGAATTGGGTCCTTTATGTTTTCATAACATCTCAAAAATACAAATGATGGAGAAAAGACAGAAAAGTATTATTCCAATAAGAGGGCATATACAGTCATGGCCAAAAATATTGGCAGGGGTGTGAATATTTTTGGCCATGACTGTATATATATTTTAAAGACTTCTGCCTAGAATACTAGTGGCGTGCAATTCACGCTTTCGCTCACACAAACGGCAGATGTTTCATTTTCATCACTTTGGACCTGTTAACATCTATTTGTTGCTTGTTTCGATTAGAATTTCTTGTTTATTTGCAAAAATTCTTAATAATTAAGTTCTTGTTCATGCTCAGTTCACAATGTAATAAACTTTGTATTTTTTTTTTTAATAATTTAACATAGTTTCTAAAATAGTTCAAAGCACATTTTTTTAAATCATGAAACTTGTGCAAAAAAATGAAATACGATCATTAAAATTTTTATTCAGGGAAGTGTTTGGAGATTGAAACGTTTTTTATTATAAAGTTACTCAAAATTACGTAATAATTAAAGAGACAGAAAGTTTTACTGTAAGCTACAAATGTTTTTCAAGGCATTGCAATGTATAGATGCTGTAGAACAAAATCACATTTAAAAGCGTTTTTAAGACTTCTGTGTGTGGCATTTTATTTACAAGCCTGACCAGTGGGTAAAGCTCTTTTTTTCTCCACTAAGGGCTAAATTACTAGTGGAGTTCTATTTTGCAATCCCGCTTGCACATTATCTTTGCTAGACAGAGGCTTTTTGCGTGCGTCGGGTTTCGCTCATATTACAAGTTGAAAGTAAAATTTTGTGCATGAGCGATCCGAAGAACTACCGCCCAATCTCTTTGCTCCCCTTTGCAGCAAAAGTCATCGAGAAGTCCATCAATGCGCAACTCGTTGACTACATCGAAGCCAACCACACCCTGGACCCCTCCCAATCCGATTTCAGGAGCAACCACAGCACCGAGACCACTCTCCTCGCCGCCACAGATGACATCCTTGCTCTACTCGACCGAGCAGAGACCGCCGCCCTCATTCTCCTAGACCTCTCAGCAGCATTCAACACTGTCTCCCACCTCACCCCCCACAACCGACTACACGATGCCGTCATACGCGACAAAGCCCTGGAATGGATCACCTTTTTCCTCACCGGCAGAACCCAGAAAGTTAGACTCCCACCCTTCACCTCCAAGCCCACAGATATCAGCTGCGGTAAACCCTGAGGCTCTTCGCTGAGCCCTACCCTATTCAACATCTACATGGCCCCCCTTGCCGCCATCACCCGACGACACGACCTCAACATTGTCTCCTATGCCGACGACACCCAGCTAATCATCTCACTCAACAGTGACCCCACCACCGCCAAGAGAAACATCTACGAAGGGCTGACAGCAGTCGCCACCTGGATGAGCTACAACTGCCTAAAGCTGAACGCAGACAAGACCGAAGTCCTCCTCCTTGGTCCCACCACATCTGCTTGGAATAACTCCTGGTGGCCCACAGCCCTCGGACACCCTCCAACCCCCACCGACCAGGCACGAAATCTAGGCGTCTTCCTGGACTCATCGCTCTCCATGGACCGGCAAATCAATGCTGTCTCTTCTGCATGCTTCCACACATTTCACCTGCTGCGAAAGATCTTCAAATGGATCCCAACCGAGACCTGGAAGACTGTCACTCACGCCCTCATCATCAGCCGACTGGACTATGGTAATGCACTCTACGCCGGCACCACCATCAAGCTCCAAAAGAGACTACAGTGCATCCAGAACGCCTCGGCCAGATTAATCCTTGACATCCCTCGTCAATGCCACATCACCAAACACCTGTAGGACCTGCGCTGGCTCCCCATCAACAAAAGAATAACCTTCAAGCTTCTCACCCATGCATTCAAGGCCCTCCACAACATCGGTCCCGAATACGTGAACCACTGCCTTACCTTCTACACCCCTGCCAGACAACTTCGATCGGCCAACCAAGCCCTCACAGTCATCCCCTGCATCAGGAAAACCACAGCGGGAGGCAGATCCTTCTCTCACCTGGCAGCCAAGACTTGGAACACCCTCCCGCTGCACCTAAGACAAGCTACCACCCTAACTAAGTTCAGAAAGGACCTCAAGACCTGGCTCTTCAAATGAACTGCAACCCTCAGCGCCTTGGGACCCTTACGGGTGAATAGCCGTGCTTTACAAGAACCCAATAGATAGAGCGAAAACCCAATGAGCGCAAAAAGTTGAACTTCAAATATTGCGAGCGCATTAAAGTATTCTCCCATAGACTTCAATGGTGTGTGAAAACTACAATAAACCTAACACCCATGCTTGTGCGCTAACCAGACCCCGTTTATTCAAGAGCGCTAAAGCCAACATTAACTATGAATATTTCACATTACAATGTGTTCTATTTATTCTTAAATAAATATTTCTAGATATATCTGAAGATTTGTTTGGTAAAATATATATCTATATCTATATAACTATCTATCTATCTATATGTATATTTAAACACCACCAGAAGTAAATGTTTAACGTGCACAGGTTAAAAGTAAATTGTTTGCAAACAAGCAAAAGCTGACACGCACTAACTTCAGGACTTTGAATATTACAGCTTCTTCTCTCCATAGGCTTCAATGGAGCACACAAACTGGAAAAAAAAAACTATCTAACACGCATTAGACCAACTGCACTAACCCGAAGGTTTTTATGAAAATGTTCTATTTATTTTTAAATACGTCCTTGTAAATATATACAGTATATATATATATATATATAAATATATACCCTGTGTATAAATATATATATATATATATATATATATACAAAAAAGGGGACTGCACTCTCAGACTGGACTGGGCACATATCCCATGACACTGCAACATGCTCAGCCCTGGGTGCCCAATGGCATTCACAGGAAGCTGTGCTGTCCCCAGAGTCACAGACAGTTAACCCAAGACAGGTCTGGGTGCAAGGCCCATAGGAAAAATTACAAAACAAATTAATAAAAAACACAGAGAAAGTCCAGAACTCACAAGCTCTCAGCTAAGATTAAAAGTGAGTGTAAGTGCCATGTCAAGGTACCACGTCAAGGTCCCTTCCAAAACCTGGGTCCCTAAACCAGACAAACAATGCATACCCTCAACCAAACAAACTGGGAACAAGTGAAGGGTGCACAGGCTTATGTAATCACCCTAGACATATACAAAACATGGAAAGGGACTGCACAAAACAAATTAATACAACATACAGAGAAAGTCCAGGAATTACTTAAAAGCTCTCAGCTAATTAGTTAGTTAATTACTGCATCTGGCCAAATGGGTCAAGCCCAGGTACCACATCAAGGCCCCTTCCAAACCTGGGTCCATAAACCAGCCAAACAATGCATGCTGTCAACCAAGCAAACTGGGACAGCACAGCTTCCTGTGAGTGCCATTGAGCATGTTGCAGGGTGATGGGATGTGTTCCCAGTCCAGTCTGAGAGTGCAGTCCCCTTCCATGTTTTGTATATGTCTAGGGTGATTACATAAGCCTGTGTACCCTTTACTTGTTCCCAGTTTGTTTGGTTGAGAGCATGCATTGTTTGACTGGTTTAGGGATCCAGGTTTTGGAAAGGACCTTGACGTGGTACCTGGGCTTGTTCCATTTGGCCAGATGCGGTAACTAACCCTCTCATTTTTACTTTTAATCTTAGCTGAGAGCTTGTGAGTCCTGGACTTTCTCTGCGTATTGTGTATATATATATATATATATATATATATATATATATATATATACCGTATATATATATATACATATATATAGTAGTGAAGAAAAGGGATGCACTCGCCAGGATTTTCAAATTTACCATTTCATTGTTTGTAATTTGTATTGTCTGACGAAGGGGGTAACACCCCGAAACGTTACATTAAATGGTAACTTTGAAAACCCTGGCGAGTGCATCCCTTTTCTTCACTACTATCAATACTTTGGAAGCACCCTGGGTGGATGAAATGTTAACTGTGAGTGCTGGCCTGCCTGCTGTTTATATATATATATATATATATATATATATAGGTAAAGGTATATACAGATATAAATAGGAATATATATTTAAAAATACATAGAACATTTTCCCCTATGTGAAGAACATTGGAAGGTAAAATATTTACAGTGCATACACAGTAAAGCACATTATTAAACCCTTTCCATTCAAACACCTTGTCATATACCTTTTATGCCTTATAACTTTTTTTAATATTTATATGAATATTTTTTTATTCGATAGTGTACATATGAATTTAACACTTTATTTTTATGTATTTAAGCTGTGTTTAATTGTTTAATTTAACTTTTTTTTGCCCTTTACGTGAAGTTTGCACTCATGTGGTTGCGTTTATTTTCAGCTTGTAATATGCACGCAAGTTAACGCAGGCACAATATTTTAATATTGCACTCATGCTAACATTAGCACACCACTGTAATGTAGCCCTTTAAGATTTCATAATTTTTCAAAAATAGCACAAATTTGTCACACAAAAAGTAAATTCAAATGAATAAATCATATCCAAGAGAAAAAGCTACTTACAAACAGCATTCTAGAATGAATTCAGAAAACCCATGTCAAGCATTCATAGAAACATAGATATTGATGGCAGATAAGTCGTAGGATAGTCTTATGCTTGTCCCAGGCATTTTTAAAGTCCCCCACAGTGTTTGTCATTACTACCTCTTGAGGAAGTTTATTCCATAAATCAATCACTTTTTCTGTAAAGAAGTGCTTCCTCAAATTACTCTCGAATCCACTACCCTTTAGCTTGAGATCATGACCCCTTGTTCTTCAATTTTCCATTTTATGTAAAATACCTACAGCATCAGTTTTACTAAGCCCTTTAACGTACTTGAAAGTTGCTACCATATCACCTCTTTCCCTTCTCTCCTCTAAGCTATACATAATTAGGTCATTGAGCCTATCCTGGTAAGTTTTATTTTTTTAGACCATGTACCATTTTGGTAACCCCCCTTTGCACAGATTCAAGTTTGTGACAGGAGCGAGCTGCACTTAGTCTTATGGCGCGGTCGGGCCAAGCTGTGACTATACAGCTGGCCCGATGCGCTGACTAAATATAACAGACCCGCTCAGCAGAGAGCAGAGAGGGGGTCTGTAAAAGCGCCATATTTTTAACAAATTAAAAGGTAAAAAAGGCATTTATAGCTATAGCACCTAAATAATGTTATATAATTCTGCAGGTTTACTGTCCCTTTAAGCCAGCATTCCACCCAGTTCACATTTTTTTAGTCTAGACCAAGGAGATACAGTTTGTGAATTAGTTTGTTGTGCGGGACGTTGTCAAATACGTTGCTGAAATCTAGATATGATACATAAACTGCTCCCCCCTTTGTCTAATACTTTTGTTACATAATCAAAGAAGTCAATTAGATTAGTCTGACATAATCTCCCTGAAGTAAAACCATGCTGATTTTGGTCCTCTAAATGGTTTGTCTTTATGTAAGTCATAATTCTTTCTTTTAAGAGGCTTTCCATTAATTTCCCTACTACTGAAGTTAAACTAACTGGCCTGTAGTTGCCAGATTCTTCTCTACTGCCCTTTTTATGAAGAGGTATTACATTTGCTATTCTTCAATCATCTGGAACAGCTCCTGTTAGTAGTGACTGATTAAACAGATCAGTTAATGGGACAGTTAGCACTGATCAAAGTTCTTTTAAAACCCTTGAATGAATATTATCAGGACCCACTGCCTTTGTAACATTTATTTTTGATAATGTTAAGAAAACCTCATCCTCTGTAAAAAGATTAGTGTTAAGCGCTATGACCCTTTTTCCTTTATAAACTCTTGAATTGATTTACAACTTAATGGAAGGACATCCTAAAAGGATTATAGATATTTAATTTACATTAAGAATATTCTTTTTTTCTAGCAAGGGTCATGATTGGTAGTTATGATATTACTATGCGCTTTTAATATAATTGTTTCTGTCCCCTAGGTTTATCCACACTCTGATAAGTGACACCCACATGTTTCCGTCATAAAATACAGTACATTACGCTAAAGTTCATCTGGGTGGAATATGTTGCTAACATTTTATTTTAACACCTACTCATTCAAATAAAATTGGAAGTACATTCTGAAATAGTATTAAACAGACCAAAGTAGTTAAAATATATACGCTAAACTTATCTATGACATATGATGTACATAAACATATGTGATAAAAAGACTGATTAAATCTCACATGTTAAAATAGCAAAGATAAAATCACATTAAACAGGTCAATTTAATTTCAACATAAGAAAACCTACGTTACAGAATTTGTATTTTGTGTGAACTGCCTCTGATATAACTATAAATCACCTAGATTACAAGTTGTGCGTTCATGTTTTAACACTGAAAAAATGATAATTTCAGCTTTAAAACAGCACCGCAGCCATTACGAGTCTTGTCGGTATAGCTATACCGCAAGCCTTTTTGCCTGTAACGCAACGTCAGTCCCACACACTTAAAAATTACGATTTTTTTATGGGACTTCCATACCGCAGCCATTGTGAGTTTTGCGGTGAGGCTAAAAAGCTTGTATTGCAGCCTATACCGACAAGATCTGATTCGCCATCTGAGAGCAGTAGTTATGAGTTTTACGCAACAAAACTGTTACATAAAACTCATAACTAAAGTGTTACAAAGTACACTAAACACACATAAACTACCTATTAACCCCTAAACCGAGGTACTCCCGCAAATACTATAGTAAAGTTATTAACTCCTAATCTGCCGCTCCTGACATCTCCGCCACTAATAAATTTATTAACCCCTATTCCGCTGTTCCCGACATCGTCGCCACTATACTAAAGTGATTAACCCCTAAACCGCCGCCCTCCAGCATCGCAAACACTATTTAAATATTATTAACCCCTAATCTGCCATCCGCCCACATCGCCCCCACTATACTAAAGTTATTAAGCCCTACAATGCTGCCACTATAATAAACCTATTAACCCCTAAACCGCAAGCCCCCACAACAAAATATACTAAATTAAACTATTAACCCCTAAACCAAAAGCCCCCCACATCGCAATAAACTAATTTAAACTAGTAACCCCTAAACCTAACGCTCCCCTAACTTTATATTAAAATTACAATTTCCCTATCTTAAAACTTACCTATCAAATTTAAAAAACTAAGTTTAAACTAACAATTAAACTAATATAACTATTAAACTAAAATTAAACTAACTACCAATTAAAGAAAACTAAGATACACATTAAAAAAAATCTGTGCCGTGCATGTCTAAACAAGATATCCCAAGTGCAAGGAAGCCAGGCAAGTGGAACACCTGAGTGACGTGATAGAGCTGCAAGCTGTCGGCTGGAGGACGATCGCGCTGCTGTGTATTGGAGCTGCTGATTCACGGAGGGATCCATGCGTCACGCTCCGCTCCAGCAGCAGGGCACAGGCCTTCATCACTTGTTAGCACAAATTAAGTATTTATCTACCTGAAAATTTATAGGAAGATATCCAGATAAACTCACATAGGGGCAGGGGATAAAAATAAAAAAATAAAAAAGTAGGAAATAGACAGGGGGAGACCCCATCTCACAACAGATATTTTTTAGTATTTTCTCTGTTTTGTTGTTTTCTTTCTTTATGTTTTTTGCACTGTGGAAAGCAGCAAGATTATCATTGTTGTTGGTATATTATAGTGTTTGTAGTCACACTTCACTTAAAGGGCCATAATACCCAAATGTTTAAACACTTGAAAGTGATGCAGTATAGCTGTAAAAAGCTGACTAGAAAATATCTCCTGAAAATCTCTATGTAAAAAAGAAAGATATTTTACCTCAAAAGTTCCTCAGTAGCCACCTCCCATTGTAAAGGATTTCTAAGCAGCATTTTAGTGTGTCTGTCCTGGGACATCTTAGGGGATGAGCCTCGTGCACTCTCATATTATTTCCCTATTTAGCTTACTATGAAATCTCATGAGAGTTAAGTGAAATCTCATGAGATCACAGTAAAAGAGTTCATGACCTCAGCATTGCTGATGCTGATTGGCTGCTGTTCATTTCTTCATTTTTTATTTTTTTTTACCTGCAGCTGGGAACAGCTGAGTATAACTTTTTACACAGAACTTACTCTGCTGAGCTGAGGAGATTGTGAGGTAACATATCTTCCTTTTTTACATAGAGATGCTCAGGGGATATTTTCCTGTCAGCTTTTTACAGTTATGCTGCATCAGTTTCAAGTGATTTAGCATATGAGTATTATGTCCCTTTAATGGTAATATTTATCACACAGATGATAACTAATTTACCGTAAATGCCTGTGAAACCTAAAGATAAAAAATAAAAAATGGCGGATATTAGTGTAGATACCCCGACAGAGGCTACCTCCATGACTATTGATACGCATGCTTTGATAGGTCAATTGACCAATATCTTTACACCTCAATTTGATCTGATCAAAAAAGAATTAGGCACTATCTCATCTGAGATAGGGGCCCTTTCTGCGGAGTTCAGACAGTTCTCAACCAGAATGGTAGAAGCCGAGAATAGAATCTCCCACTTAGAAGATCAGGTTAATGTACAAGAGAGCTTGATCCAGAAACAGGAGGCCAAATTGAATAGTATGCAATTACACCTGGAGGATCTGGAAGATCACTCCAGGTGTAATAACATCAGAATTGTAGGCCGGCCGGAATTACCGGAGTATGAAGACCTTATTAAGTTCACATCCACCACATTACCCCAGGCCTTAGGTATGCCATCTCACCTCTTACCCCTGGCTATTGAAGGAGCACATAGAATTGGCCCAAAAAAAATCTCAGAGGATGGGTCCCAAAGATCTAGGATGTGAATTTTTAAATTACTAAAATTCCAAGAGAAATTTGAATTATTGAAATTGTTCAAAAGAGCTAAGCCTCTCAGTTTCAGAGACAATAGGATACTGTTGTTTAAGGATTTCTCCTTTGAGACATCCTCTAGAAGGAAGTTGATGGCCCCAAATTGCACCCAATTAATTAACAAAGGTATAAAAGCCCGGCTCCTTTATCCTGCTAGAATCATAGTGGAAGATAGGGGCACAAGACATGTTTAATGAGGTATCTGAAGTTAAAAACTATATAAAGACTGTATGATTGTATTCTATGTTAAGTAACAAAGTAGGTTATTGCTGGTCCGTAAGACCAGTAGGAATCTGTTAGCTTATCTGTTTTTTGGCTGTGGGATATTAGTTATGCTATTTGATGCTAAACAAAATTCTGGATATATTGTGTTTTTAATTAAGATGTTTAAATTTCTTCTTTTTTTCTCCCCTCTCCTGCGCTCGGTCCCTCCCTGCTTGCCGTATTTTATCTTGATCCTTTTTGTGGCCTTGGTCTATGGTTCCGGGTATAATATTTTTGTTATAATATGATGGCAGAGGGATTTAAGATGTTATCCTGGAATGTAGGAGGGATTTCCTCTCCAGCTAAATGGAAACAAATTATTAAAACTCTAGCTAAACAGAAACCGGACCTGGTCATTCTCCAGGAAACACAACTTAATGAACAGGAAGCTGCTAAACTCAAGATGAAATGGGTAGGGGAAGTTATTACTACTTCAGGTACCAATAAGAAAAGTGGGGTGGCGGTTTTAATACATAAGGAAGTTGAATACAAGATTATTAAAATAGAAATAGATGCTCATCCCAGATTCATTCTACTTCAAATCATTATAAAAAATACAAAATTTATATTCTGTAATATCTACGCACCGAATAAATTCTCAGTGGAATTCTGTGAAAAAATTCAAAACAAGGTATTTCCTTTTAAGGGAGAAAATTTAGTGTTATGTGGAGATTTTGATGTGACTCTGTGTCCTGAATTGGATAGATTTTCAAATAAAAACATGTCTGAATACAAGAAAAGTGCAAAATATTTTAAATTTTTTTTGTTATAAATTAAATTTGGTAGATATTTGGCGGATTCAAAATCCTGATGTTCAGGCATTCACATGCGAGTCTAAAGCTCATAGAACCTTCTCCAGGATTGATTTGTTCCTAATATCAGAGTCCTTATCCATCCGTCAATCAAAAGCGGAAATTAGAGAGATTCTAATATCAGATCATGTGATTGTATCTTTGTCTTTCCCTGTGTTAGACAAAGATAAATCTCAAAAGTTTGCTTTCTTTTTTTCTTGGTTTCTTTATAGTGATCCTAGATTTGTATCTTGGCTGAAACAAAAATGGTATGAATTTTGTATGCACAATGCTGCTTATAAGAATAAAGCTGAAATCTTTTGGGAGGCATCAAAAGTGGTCTTGCTGGGGGGAAATTATAGCATATATGAGTAGACGAGACAAAAAGAATAAGGCGAGGGTTAGGCAAATTGCCAATCAGGTGAAGAACGCTTATAGAAAATATCAGGTAGATCCTTCTCAGATAAATTGGGACAATTACGCTGAAATAAAAAAGAGAGAGACCTTGTCTTAAAGCAAAAGTCACAAGAAGAAGAGGTAAGAATGAACCGGCATTTTAGAGGTTTCCATGGCTGCTCGGCGAAATATCTTGTGTGTCTTACGAAAATCAGGAATTTTTGTTTTTTGTATTGCTGCTATCAAAGTGGTGACTCTAGGTACCTAGCAACCAGGGAAATCAGTGAGGTATTTTTTACCTACTACCAGCAACTTTATTCTTCTATTATTATAAATTCATGTAACCAAGACAATTTTTGGGCTAAGATCAGGATCCCTAAAATTCAGCTTTAAGAGTTGGCCCCACTCAATTCTCTGATTACAAGGGAAGAGATAAGTAAAGTTATTGATAAACTTAAATTGAATAAAGCGGTGGGCCCTGATGGGATTCCCCGCAGAATTCTATAAATGTTTATCCGAGGAATTGCTTCCAGTTTTGGAGACCTTGTTTAATACTTCTCAGCAGCAAATATTTCTCTTCTTAAGAAAGGTAAAAATCCAGAGGATCCTGCCTCTTATCAGCCTATCTATGTGCTAAATACAGATTACAAGATACTAGCTGCTATCATTTCTTCTAGATTTTCTGGGTGTTTACATAATCTTATCCACCCGTATCAGACGGGGTTTATGACGGCAAGAAATCCGATCAAGAATTTATGTAAAGTTATTACCTTTCTGGATTATGCATGGAACATTAATCAATTTCAAAAGAATCCGCTTTCACAGGATATGGCCATCCTTACGCTAGATGCAGTTAAAGCATTTGACTCTATTGTCTGGCGACATCTCTTTCGAGTGCTTGAGAAGTTCGGTTTTGAGGGGAATTTTATACAGTTTGTGCACAAATTATATTTACACCGATATCTTATTTGTTGGTTAATGGGACTTTGTCCCAAAGATAACATTGCAGCATGGTACAAGACAAGGTTGCCCTTTATCCCCCCTCTTGTTTAATGTTGCCTTAAAACCATTAGCTGTACGATTAAGATACATTTTAATAGGGATTCATCTTGGTACTCAATGATTAAAAATGCTTCTCTATACAGAGAATTGACTTTTGTTCCTGGGAAATATTGACCAATCTATTCCAATAATATTACAATGTCTTCAAAAATTTCTAATTCTCTAATTCTCTGGGTATAAGGTTAATTTAGAAAAAGTGAATTAATGTGTGTAGGTAAATGTAAAACTCTCCCTGCTAAAATCCCTTTTAAAGTAGTTAATGCGATTAAATATCTTGGTTTGGAACTGCATAAGAATCCTAAGCAGTGGTTAAACTATCACCTGCTGCTGCAAAAGATAAAAACGGATTTTCAATTATGGGCTTCCTTTAGCTATCCATGACTGCTCGAGTGAATCTAATTATATCAATTATTTTTCCTTCTTCTGTATCTACTTCAAAACCTACCATTATTCATACCTAATACCAATTTAAGAAAGCTCTATGCTTATTTTTCTAAGTTTATCTGGAAGGATAAAAAGCCCCGAATGGCCCTCACTAGATTAATGCAAAGCACGGCTAATGGAGCATCAGCACTGCCGGACGTTAAGCTCTATAACTTAGTTGCCTTGCTAAAATTCACTGTAGACTGGTTGGCTGAAACTAACATACACCTAGATTCCGAGTTTTGCGTTAGAGGCTATGCGGTGCTAACGAGCAGTTTTCCCTCACCGCTCACTTACTTGCAGTGCTGGTATTACGAGTTTTCAGAAACCCGTCATTAAAAGACAGTAAGTGAGCGTTGAACGTAGAAATCAACGGGGAGAGCCGTCTGAAAAAAAGTCTAACACCTGCAAAAAAGCAGCGTAAAACTCACTAACGCAGCCCCATAGATTCCTATGGGGAACTAAAACACCCTAACATGAACCCCGAGTCTAAACACCCCTAATCTTATACTTATTAACCCCTAATCTGCTGCCTCTGACATCTCCGACACCTATATTATACTTATTAATCCCTAATCTGCCGCTCCGGACACCGCTGCCACCTACATTATGCTTATGAAACCCTAATCTGCTGCCCAAAAACATCGCCGCCACCTACATTATATTTATTAACCCCTAATCTGCCGCTCCCAATGTCGCCGCAACCTACCTACACTTATTAACCCCTAATCTGCCGCCCCCAATGTTGCTGCCACTATAATAAACATATTAACCCCTAAACCGCCGCACTCCCGCCTCACAAACATTAGTTAAATATTATTAACCCCTAATCTGCCGCCCCCAATGTCGCCGCCACTATATTAAAGTTATTAACCCCTAAACCTAAGTCTAACCCTAAACCTAACACCCACTAACTTAAATATAATTAAACTATTTAATAACTACCTAGCTAAAATAAATACAAATTTACCTGTAAAATAAAACCTAACCTAAGTTACACTAACATCTAACACTACACTATAATTAAATAAATTAACTCAATTAAATACAATTACCTAAATTAAATTAAAGTAAAAGAAGTGGTCCTCCAGACGGGCAGAAGTCTTAATCCAGATGGCATCTTCTATCTTCATCCATCCGGCGCGGAGCGGGTCCATCTTCAAGACATCCAATGCGGAGCATCCTTTTCTGGTGACGACTAAAACAGAATGAAGGTACCTTTAAGTAACGTCATCCAAGATGGCGTCCCTTAGATTCCGATTGGCTGATAGAATTCTATCAGCCAATCGGAATTAAGGTAGAAAAAATCCTATTGGCTGATGCAATCAGCCAATAGGATTGAAGTTCAATCCTATTGGCTGATACAATCAGCCAATAGGATTGAGCTTGCATTCTATTGGCTGATTGGAACAGCCAATAGAATGCAAGCTCAATCCTATTGGCTGAGTGCATCAGCCAATAGGATTGAAGTTCAATCATTAGAAGCAAAAAGATTGTTACTAAGGCACTACTAAAGTGTCACTGCAGGAATTTAGCTTCTATATAATTAATCAGCCAAATTAATATGCTGAAATAAAAAAATTAGAGACAGAGGTGCTGTGTACTGGAATTACAACTAAAAAGAATCAGTAAAAAACTGATGTTGAAGTACACCTGTATAGCACTCACATTTCTGCTAGTTAAATTAATGAGATAGATTGTTTTTCGGACTATCGGATGGAGTGTAAGGCAATTGGATTAAAATATAACTTTTAATAGAAATGTTAAAATAATGTATTTACAAAAGGACACACATTTAAAATCAACGTTAGTATCATAACAGTATATGTGCTGGGTTAAACACCGCCCGTGGGGGTAAACTTCAGGTTTGATAATAAAGAGATGGATATTCTTCAGTGATTTAGGCTTTTGTAATAACTTATTGGTAATACCAATCTAGCCCATAAAACTGCAGCGATAGGTTAACAGGGCTGGTAGTATCTCAGCCAGTATAGTTAAATCAAGGTGGCTGCAGTAGACTGCTGTACTTTAGTTTTACGACCTTAGCCAATGCTGGATACTATAAATTGAAATGTAGTGGAGTCTTAAAGACTCTAACCCAAACCCCCTTAAATAAACCTAACACTACCCCCCTGAAGATCATCCTACCTTTAGCCGTCTTCAGCTAGCCGACCACCGATGGAACAGAAGAGGACATCCGCAGCGGCCGAAGTCATCATCCAAGGGGCACTGAAGAAGTCTTCCATCCGATTGAAGTCATCATCCAAGGGGCGCTGAAGAAGTCTTCAATCCGATTGAAGTCTTCATCCAGGCGGCATCTTCAATCTTCCCGACGAATGACGGTTCCTTTAAGTGACGTCATCCAAGATGGCGTCCCTCGAATTCCAATTGGCTGATAGGATGCTATCAGCCAATCGGAATTAAGGTAGGAAAAATCTGATTGGCTGATTGGATCAGCCAATTGGATTGAACTTGAATCTGATTGGCTGATTCAATCAGCCAATCAGATTTTTCCTACCTTAATTCTGATTTTCTGATAGAATCCTATGGATGACTTCTTCAGCGCCCCTTGGATAATGACTTCGGCCGCTGTGGATGTCCTCTTCAGTTCCATCGGTGGTCGGCTGGCTGAAGACGGCTAAAGGTAGGATGATCTTCAGGGGGGTAGTGTTAGGTTTATTTAAGGGGGGTTTGGGTTAGAGTAGGGGTATGTGGGTGGTGGGTTTTAATGTTGGGGGGGTTGTATTTTTTTTTTACAGGCAAAAGAGCTGAATACTTTGGGGCATGCCCCGCAAAAGGCCCTTTTAAGCGCTGGTAAGGTAATAGAGTTGTTAACTTTCGTAATTTAGAATAGGGTAGGGCATTTTTTTATTTTGGGGGGCTTTGTTATTTTATTAGGGGGCTTAGATTAGGTGTAAGTATCTTAAAATTATTGTAATATTTTTTAAATGTTTGTAACTTTTTTTTTATTTTTTGTAACTTAGTTTTTTTTATTTTTTGTACTTTAGTTAGTTTATTTAATTGTATTTAATTGTAGTTATTTGTAGCTAATTTATTTAACTAATTTAATGATAGTGTAGTGTTAGGTTTAATTGTACCTTTAGGTTAGGATTTATTTTACAGGTAATTTTGTATTTCCTTTAGCTAGGTAGTTATTAAATAGTTAATAACTATTTAATAACTATTCTAACTAGTAAAATAAATATAAATCCTAAAATAGCTACAATGTAATTATTAATTACATTGTAGCTATCTTAGGGTTTATTTTAAAGGTAAGTATTTAGTTTAAAATAGGAATAATTTAGTTAATGATAGTGTAGTGTTAGGTGTAATTGAAACTTAGGTTAGTTTTTATTTTACAGGTAAATTTGTCTTTATTTTAACTAGGTAGCTATTAAATAGTTAATAACTATTTAATAGCTATTGTACCTAGTTAAAATAAATTGAAATTTGCCTGTAAAATAAAAATAAATCCTAAAATAACTACAATGTAATTATTAGTTATATTGTAGCTATATTAGGGTTTATTTTATAAGTATTTAGTTTTAAATAGGATTATTTAGTTAATAAGAATAATATTTATTTAGATGTATTTAATTAATATTTAAGTTAGGTGGGTGTTAGGGTTAGACAGGTTTAGGGGTTAATAATTTTATTATAGTTGCGGCGGGGTCCGGGAGTGGCGGTTTAGGGGTTAATCAGTTTATTAGAGTGGCGGTGGGCTCCGGGAGCGGCGGTTTAGAGGGTAATACATTTATTTAGTTGCGGCGGTGTGGGGGGGACAGATTAGAGGTGTTTAGACTCGGGGTGCATGTTAGGGTGTTAGGTGCAGACATCTCCCATAGGAATCAATGGGATATCGGGCAGCAGCAAACATGAACTTTCGCTATGGTCAGACTCCCATTGATTCCTATGGGATCCGCCGCATCCAGGGCGGCGGGTTGAAAACCAGGTACGCTGGGCCGGAAAAGTGCCGAGCGTACCTGCTAGTCATTTGATAACTAGCAAAAGTAGTCAGATTGTGCTGAACTTGTGTTCGAAACATCTGGAGTGAGGTAAGAATCGATCTGTGTCGGACTGTGTCCGGCGGATCAAAGCTTACGTCACTTTATTCTACTTTTGCCGGGCAGCAGGGCTTGATAACTAAGGCGAATCAGCCTCGCCACAAATACGCTGCGGAATTCAAGCATATTTGAGGTTGACAGCTTGATAACTAGGGGCCTGTGTGTCTGGTACATGGACACAAAGCCGTAGCCACCAGCTTTATGCTGTAATGTTAGCGTGTTGCTATATTTACGTCACTCAGTATAACATACATACTATGTGTCTGGTACATGGACACAATTTGGTGAGCATAAGTTTACCGGCCTATACCTTCAATATCCCTTAGATACTGACAACCCAGCGAGGTACCTAAATCACCACCACAATGGTTTCAAATGTTTGGCGCTAAAGTCTAAATTGCATTTACCGGCCTATACCTTCCATACCGCTTAGACTCTGGCAGCTCAGCAGGGTACCTAAATCACCACCACAATAGTTACAAATGTTTTGAGCTAAGGTCTAAATTCCATTTACCGGCCTATACCTTAAATACCACTCGGACACTGGCAGCCCAGCGCGGTACCCAAATCACCACCACAATAGTTACTAATGTTTTGCGCTAAAATCTAAATTACAAAGTTATTGATACATGCACTAATATGTTTGTGTGCAAAGGCACTGATATGATACCTAATGATCTAAAATTGAGCACAACCACAATCCCCTCTTTGAAGTTCAATCCTATTGGCTGATTGCATCAGCCAATAGGATTTTTTCTACCTTAATTCCAATTGGCTGATAGAATTCTATCAGCCAATCAGAATCTAAGGGATGCCATCTTGGATGACATCACTTAAAGGTACCTTCATTCTGTTTTAGTCATCGCCAGAAGAGGATGTTCCGCGTTGGATGTCTTAAAGATGGACCCGCTCCGCGCCGGATGGATGAAGATAGAAGATGCCATCTGGATGAAGACTTCTGCCTGTCTGGAGGACCATTTCTGCTCAGCTTGGATGAAGACTTTTGCCCGTCTGGAGGACCACTTCTGCCTGGCTTGGATTAAGACTTCTGCCCATCTGGAGGACCACTTCGCTCGGATTGGATGAAGATGTCTCCGGGTAAGTCGATCCTCAAGGGGTTAGTGTTAGGTTTTTTTAAGGGTGTATTGGGTGGGTTTTATTTTTTAGATTAGGGTTTGGGCGGCAAAAGAGCTAACTGCCCTTTTAAGGGCAATGCCCATCCAAATTGCCTTTTTAGGGCAATGGGGGGCTTAGGTTTTTTTAGATAGTATTTTATTTGGGGGGTTGTGTGGGTGGTGTGTTTTACTGTTGGGGGGGTTGTTTTTATTTTGTTTTACAGGTAAAAGAACTGATTTCTTTGGGGCAATGCCCTGCAAAAGGCCCTTTTAAGGGCTATTAGTAGTTTAGTTTAGGCTAGGGTTTTTTTATTTTGGGGGGGCTTTTTATTTTAATAGGGCTATTAGATTAGGTGTAATTAGTTTAAATTTCTGTAATTTGTTTATTATTTTCTTTAATTTAGTGTGGGGGGGGTTTGTACTTTAGCTAATTTAATTTAATTTAGGTAATTCTATTTAATTTAGTTAATTTATTTAATTATAGTGTAGTGTTAGTGTAGCTTAGGTTAGGTTTTATTTTACAGATACTTTTGTATTTATTTTAGCTAGGTAGTTATTAAATAGTTAATAACTATTTAATAACTATTGTACCTAGTTAAAATAAATACAAACTTGCCTGTAAAATAAAAATAAATCCTAAGATAGCTACAATGTAACTATTAGTTATATTGTAGCTAGCTTAAGGTTTATTTTATAGGTAAGTATTTTGTTTTAAATAGGAATAATTTAGTTAATGATAGGAATATTTATTTAGATTTATTTCAATTATATTTAGGTTAATGGGTGTTAGGTTTAGGGTTAGACTTAGGTTTAGGGGTTAATAACTTTAATATAGTGGCAGCGACGTTGGGGGCGGTAGATTAGGGGTTAATAAATGTAGGTAGGTGGCGACGATGTTAGGGACGGCAGATTAGGAGTTAATAATATTTAACTACTGTTTGCGAGGCAGGATTGCAGTGATTTAGGGGTTAATATGTTTATTATAGTGGCGGCGATTTTGGGGGCGGCAGATTAGGGGTTAATAAGTGTACGTAGGCGGCGGTGACATTGGGGGCGGCAGATTAGGGGTTAATAAATATAATGTAGATGTCGGCGATGTTAGGGGCAGCAGATTAGGGGTTCATAAATATAATGTAGGTGGCGGGGTGTCCGGAGCGGCAGATTATGGGTTAAAATGTTTATTTTAGTATTTGCGATGTGGGAGGGCCTCGGTTTAGGGGTTAATAGGTAGTTTATTGGTGTTAGTGTACTTTTTAGCACTTTAGTTATGAGTTTTATGCTACAGCATTAGGACTCTTGACAGGGTAGGGTGTACTGCTCACTTTTTGGCCTCTCAGGACAGACTCGTAATATCAGCGCTATGGAAGTTCCATAGAAAAAAGACTTTGCAAAGTTTACATAAGTCGTTTTGCGGTAAGGCCAAAGAAATGTGCGGCCACCCTAAACCTTCAAGACTCGTAATACCAGCGGGCGTAAAAAAGCAGCGTTAGGGCCTTTTATCGCTGCTTTTTTACCCTAACGAAACAACTCGTAATCTAGCCGATAGTTTCTTCTATTGAGGAGGAGACATTTTTAATATCTCCTTTAGCCCTAAAGGCTATACTTCATTGTAAACCTTGACTGTTGCCGTCGAATATCGCTTGTCTTAAGTCATTTAAGAATATAGTGGTAGCATGACATAAGTTTTGTAGCTGCTTAGGTATTGATCCTACCTATTCAGAATTTTTTTTTTTTTAATTTCAAAAGTTTTATTTAGTTTGATCTGTCTTCAGACAGTGAATGTATACAGTTGGTTTTCGGTTTGATTTTCGTTATGTGTCTTCTCATAACCTCTAATAAATATCAAAAAGTTATACATTTTTGCAATATAGTGCATCCTATATTATGTCCTATAGTGTCATGTACCAGGGCTGGTGTTTGTCTGGGCATTCTGTGCTTGTACATACCTTGTACATACTTTGTCAAGTCCCAATACATCTTGATATCTAGAAAGACCCCCTTTCTCTGAGCTTTAAAATAACCATATTCCTCCACTTGGAGAGTGTCTTCTACATGATTCAGCCATTCATCAATTGTAGGGGGCACCGGGTTCTTCCATTTCTTAGCTAGTAAAGATTTGGCAGAGTTCAAGGCGTACTGTAACACCCTCTGTCTAAGCTGGCAAATATTACGGGGGAG
Source organism: Bombina bombina (assembly GCF_027579735.1). Classification (NCBI taxonomy): domain Eukaryota; kingdom Metazoa; phylum Chordata; class Amphibia; order Anura; family Bombinatoridae; genus Bombina; species Bombina bombina. Next base: position 974,530,276 of record NC_069503.1, read on the forward strand.
AGCATTCAATAGTGCCATTTCGGGAACTAGAGTAAACATTGTGCCTAGTAATGATCTACAAAACAAGAGAGAGACAGATGCGCCACATGGCCCAATATTGTTTGTTCAACACAATGTATATGATCTAGTCGTGCTAAGGTTACAGACATATACTATCTCTCCAATTTTTAGTTACTATCAGAGGGAATTTGCACAATTGTATCATGCATCTATATATATTTTTTTATATCGGTCAGTGGTGCCCAATAGGATAATTAATTGTTTAGATGGAGAAATACATATGGGAATATTTAGATGTGATAATAATAAACAAATAAATACACTGGTATTGTTGATAAACATCATTTTATTACAATGTGATGATCTATAGTTTGATTTACATATGTCACCCAATACAGTAAATGCTGATAGGGTGTTCCCAAATGGGAGTTGCCTTATGCCACTCCCCCTACAGGTGTGTCCATTTTTAGTTGATACATTGTTTGGTTATAAATAGCAAGTGTTTGAATTATATGTTGTAAGCCTGATGAAACAGCCTGTGTGCTGAGAAATGCGTCGCTTGTTTTTACTTGTTTTTACTTGTTTTTACTAGTAAATATAATACTTTATTAAAACACACTTGCTCTTGTGCATTTTGTGGACCAATTTATTTTGGCCCAATTTATTGGACACCTGCTGACTGCTTCCTGTGGATACCCTGTCTAAAGTCTGTTGGGTGACTACATTGATCCCATCCTGCTTGAATAGCATCACTGTAGATGCTATACCAAATGTGAGTATATTACTTTAAACACTGTAATATATCCTGGGTCCAAACTGTACTAGGGAGAGATAGTACTGGCGCTAACAGCTAGGTAGTGATTAAATAAATAATGTGAGTAATTCTCAAGGTAAGCAAGAGGGAGTGATTATACCCTAAATGCAAAAGTGACAATAGTCTATTAATAATGGATAATAATCAAGAGCAAATAGCAAATAAGACAAAAGGTCAAAAAATTAATAAAAAACTAGAATGTTTATTGCAAAAAATAATAAGAATATAACAATAAGCCTAAATAAAATTGCACATATGTGTCTGGTGTGTAGTGGAACAATTGAATAACCTAGCTCTAAAGATGAGCTCGAACAAGCAAATAACAATAGGTAAGTATATCAACTATCCTACACACTAATGTCTGGTTAATCCTAAATAAGAACAATATAGCAAAGATACCAATAGTAATCACAAAGTTACACTTAAGTTAAGAATGTTAAAAATACATACAACCAAATAAATACAAATATTGGCAGGCTGGACGTCCAGTAATAAAATACAATAATAAAATAAGGCAAATTAGTTAAAAAGCACAATAGTAAAAAAGCTGAAGTAAAACTAATTAAGCAAGTGGTAGCTGCCAAAAAATGACAGAGTCTATCTATGCAGACAGGTAATAAAGTGCGATTGACCGGTCATAAGTACAAGTGGTAATACGATCAAGTAAGGGCTTAATGCAGATTGTGAACAGTTCACTCTCATATGCTGTTGATCTTGCTCAGATGAGTATTGGATCACACTAGCATATGAGAGGGGTACCTGAGGTGGCCGGCGTTATGTCCGTTGGTGGGGGTGGCTGCCAGGAGCCGTGCACTCTTAGCAATACTCAAGTGCTGTGGGAAATCCCCTTGTTGAATCTTTAGTTTTCTGGGTCTTTGTCACCTATCGCAGGCTGATTTTCTTTACCGCTATCCTCTGTGAAAGCGGTGTGCGGTGCAGGCTGCTTAGGCTATTCCGGTTACCTTGGCTGTAACAGAGTGACGTCTCCGCTTACGTGTATTGAGGTTTGCGTGCGGTCGTCAACAGCTGTGCTCAGGTTTGGGCTGTATCCAAAACAAAAGGAACCGATTCAGGAGCAGGGCTTACCAAACGTCTTTAAATTCACGCTTGAGGTAATAAGGTTCTTTTCTTTTGAAGGTAAAACAGTGGGCCAACTTCAACGCGTTTCCCCCCTTCCTTGGGGCTTTTTCAAGAAGTATTAAATGTTTGTCTTGGGTGCTATTAAATACCCCTCCTCTTGTTTGTGATTGGAGGATCTTAATACAAGGGTGTGAGTTTCCCAGGTGCCTTCTTTAAGGTGGTGCTGGTAAAATTACCATTTTCCAAGTACACAATAGAAAGTCCTTTAATTCAGAATAAAACACAGACGAGTATTCTGTACATATAACAGTGTTAAAAAACCTCAAACTAACTATGGTCACATCTATATGTGATATGTAAACAGCGGACTAATTACATGATAGACAGGAAAATCCTATTGCCAAAAAGTGCTTTTTCTTTTTCTATAGCTTGCAAGGTGACTAATTACTGTTTAGACAGGAGATTCCTATTGCCAAAAAGCGCTATTTCTCTTTGTTTTTAGTAGTATATAGCTTGCAGGGTGTGGACCTCAACGGATATAAGGCAATATATATAAATTATATAAAGAAGTATAATTATAGAAATAAAAATAAAAATATTTATAAAAATATTTGTTAGAAATTATGTATAGCGATTTCAAAACTTATAGCTAATGTGGCTCAGACATTCACTCTATCAGTCAAACATGAATGGTGTTAAATCTAATTCTGAGTTAAGCCCTAAGGGGTGTAAGGTCTTCATGTTATATATTAGTTCTGCTTCTTTTTTAAGTAGCTTTGTCTCATAATTACCTCCTCTCCAATCAGGTTTCACTTTCATTATACCCCAAAAGGAAAGGTCTTTTATTCTGTTATTGTGTACATCTCTAAAATGTTTATATAAATGCGTATCCATTTTTCCTTTCTCTATTATGCAGAGATGTTCTCTTATTCGTTCCCTTAATGTTCTTGAGGTCTCCCCCAAGTATTGTTTTTTACAGCTACATTGTAGTAAATAGATTATACCCTTATCGGTACAACGTATGGTGTCTCTAATGGGGAATATCTCACCGGTTTGTGTTGATTCATATTCTTTAATTTTGCTGCTATAATTGCAAGATCTACAGCAATGGCATGGGAAAAAACCACATAGTGGGTTACCTGATAGGTCCTGTTCTTTTAAATTATGTTTTGTTTTAAATTCACTTGGTGCTAGCATAGTTTTTAAATTTCTAGCTTTTTTGTAAATGAATTTCGGATTTTTTGAAATTTTATCTCCTATAATAGGATCCTCTCTGACATGATGCCAATGTTTTCTAATAATTTTCTCTATTCTTTTATGTTCTCCATTGTATTGTGTTATAAAGGGGACTGTTATCTCATCAGTATCTCTACTTTCTGTTATAGTCTTGTTTTTATATTTTAGTAGCTGCTGTCTATCCGTAAGCCTAATTTCTTCAAGATTGTCTTCTATTAATTTATCTTCATATCCTTTTTCACCAAATTTTAGACTCAAGATTTTTGCTTGTTCCTCGTAGTCCATTACACTGGAACAGTTCTTTCTTATTCGTAGGAACTGCGCTCTGGGGATATTATTTTTCCATTTTGGCAAATGGCAACTATCTGCGTGTATAAAGTTGTTTGAGTCAACTTTCTTAAAAAAGGTTTTAGTAATAAATTTGTCTGTTTCTAGTATAATGTCAAGATCTAGAAAAGAGATTTTTTCTTTGCTTAGTTCATAAGTGAAAGACAGTCCTTTATCATTAGTATTCATAGCAGTGAAAAATTCAATTAGCGAGGTATTATTTCCCTTCCAAATTATTAAAATATCATCTATGTACCTTTTGTAAGACACCAGGTTTTGCGCCAAGCAACTAGAACTCAGAAATTCGGTTTCCCAATCTCCCATAAAAAGGTTCGCGTAGCTTGGCGCAAACCTGGTGCCCATGGCTGTCCCTTTTATTTGTAGGTACATCTTCTGGTTGAAGGAGAAGATATTATTCTCCAATATAAACCTTATACTATCAAGTATAAATTCTCTTTGCTCTTTGTCTATAGTGTTGTCTTTTAGAAGAAATTTAGAGACCGCCTTAATACCTAATTCGTGTGAAATATTCGTATAGAGAGATGTCACATCACATGTTGCCATTATTATTTCTCCTTCTACTTTCAAATTATCCAGTAGTTGTAAAACTTGTGTTGAGTCTCTCAGAAAAGAAGGCAATTGTCTTACATATTTTTGGAGAAATTTATCAATATACTGTGACAAATTTGCGGTTAATGACTGTATGCCAGATATAATTGGGCGGCCTGGGGGATTTTCTAAATTTTTGTGTATTTTAGGCAAAAAATAAAATATTGGTATTTTTGGAAATACTGGATATAAAAAATTGTATTCTTTTAAGTTCAAAATGCCCTTTGTCTTAGCTTTATCTAGGTGCATCTTTAAAATAATTTGATCGGCTCTTGTGGGGTCTCTCTTAAGTTCCCTATATGTTAAATTGTCGTTTAATAATCTTTCTGCCTCTTTTATATAGTACTCTTTATCCATTATGACAATTCCCCCCCCTTTGTCCGCTGGTTTGATGATTATATCTTTATTCTTTTTTAACTTTTGAAGAGTTGCATTTTCTGATTTTGTCAAATTTAGTGGAAGTTTCTTGTTTAGATTGCATTTTTCAAGATCTTTCTGGACTAATTTTTCAAAAATTTCAACATTTTTACCTTTATCATGTACCGGATAGAATCTAGATTTAGGTTTTAATTCTGTGTGTACAAATTTCGTTGTAGTTATTGTTGGCGGTTTAGTGTTAAATTCTAGGGGATGTTTCAGAAAATGTCTATTTTACTAATGTTAAAAATTCCTTGATTAGAGGGTTCTACCATATCTACCCTCTAATCAAGGAATTTTTAACATTAGTAAAATAGAGCTAAGTAAGGAAGAAAAAACAGTACTAGGACGTGGTTTAACATTTGCTCCCACAACAAAGCTCAATAAATTTGAGACACATATAAATGTGACACAATTCGTAAGAAAGTTAACGTTAAAAAGACATTTTCTGAAACATCCCCTAGAATTTAACACTAAACCGCCAACAATAACTACAACGAAATTTGTACACACAGAATTAAAACCTAAATCTAGATTCTATCCGGTACATGATAAAGGTAAAAATGTTGAAATTTTTGAAAAATTAGTCCAGAAAGATCTTGAAAAATGCAATCTAAACAAGAAACTTCCACTAAATTTGACAAAATCAGAAAATGCAACTCTTCAAAAGTTAAAAAAGAATAAAGATATAATCATCAAACCAGCGGACAAAGGGGGGGGAATTGTCATAATGGATAAAGAGTACTATATAAAAGAGGCAGAAAGATTATTAAACGACAATTTAACATATAGGGAACTTAAGAGAGACCCCACAAGAGCCGATCAAATTATTTTAAAGATGCACCTAGATAAAGCTAAGACAAAGGGCATTTTGAACTTAAAAGAATACAATTTTTTATATCCAGTATTTCCAAAAATACCAATATTTTATTTTTTGCCTAAAATACACAAAAATTTAGAAAATCCCCCAGGCCGCCCAATTATATCTGGCATACAGTCATTAACCGCAAATTTGTCACAGTATATTGATAAATTTCTCCAAAAATATGTAAGACAATTGCCTTCTTTTCTGAGAGACTCAACACAAGTTTTACAACTACTGGATAATTTGAAAGTAGAAGGAGAAATAATAATGGCAACATGTGATGTGACATCTCTCTATACGAATATTTCACACGAATTAGGTATTAAGGCGGTCTCTAAATTTCTTCTAAAAGACAACACTATAGACAAAGAGCAAAGAGAATTTATACTTGATAGTATAAGGTTTATATTGGAGAATAATATCTTCTCCTTCAACCAGAAGATGTACCTACAAATAAAAGGGACAGCCATGGGCACCAGGTTTGCGCCAAGCTACGCGAACCTTTTTATGGGAGATTGGGAAACCGAATTTCTGAGTTCTAGTTGCTTGGCGCAAAACCTGGTGTCTTACAAAAGGTACATAGATGATATTTTAATAATTTGGAAGGGAAATAATACCTCGCTAATTGAATTTTTCACTGCTATGAATACTAATGATAAAGGACTGTCTTTCACTTATGAACTAAGCAAAGAAAAAATCTCTTTTCTAGATCTTGACATTATACTAGAAACAGACAAATTTATTACTAAAACCTTTTTTAAGAAAGTTGACTCAAACAACTTTATACACGCAGATAGTTGCCATTTGCCAAAATGGAAAAATAATATCCCCAGAGCGCAGTTCCTACGAATAAGAAAGAACTGTTCCAGTGTAATGGACTACGAGGAACAAGCAAAAATCTTGAGTCTAAAATTTGGTGAAAAAGGATATGAAGATAAATTAATAGAAGACAATCTTGAAGAAATTAGGCTTACGGATAGACAGCAGCTACTAAAATATAAAAACAAGACTATAACAGAAAGTAGAGATACTGATGAGATAACAGTCCCCTTTATAACACAATACAATGGAGAACATAAAAGAATAGAGAAAATTATTAGAAAACATTGGCATCATGTCAGAGAGGATCCTATTATAGGAGATAAAATTTCAAAAAATCCGAAATTCATTTACAAAAAAGCTAGAAATTTAAAAACTATGCTAGCACCAAGTGAATTTAAAACAAAACATAATTTAAAAGAACAGGACCTATCAGGTAACCCACTATGTGGTTTTTTCCCATGCCATTGCTGTAGATCTTGCAATTATAGCAGCAAAATTAAAGAATATGAATCAACACAAACCGGTGAGATATTCCCCATTAGAGACACCATACGTTGTACCGATAAGGGTATAATCTATTTACTACAATGTAGCTGTAAAAAACAATACTTGGGGGAGACCTCAAGAACATTAAGGGAACGAATAAGAGAACATCTCTGCATAATAGAGAAAGGAAAAATGGATACGCATTTATATAAACATTTTAGAGATGTACACAATAACAGAATAAAAGACCTTTCCTTTTGGGGTATAATGAAAGTGAAACCTGATTGGAGAGGAGGTAATTATGAGACAAAGCTACTTAAAAAAGAAGCAGAACTAATATATAACATGAAGACCTTACACCCCTTAGGGCTTAACTCAGAATTAGATTTAACACCATTCATGTTTGACTGATAGAGTGAATGTCTGAGCCACATTAGCTATAAGTTTTGAAATCGCTATACATAATTTCTAACAAATATTTTTATAAATATTTTTATTTTTATTTCTATAATTATACTTCTTTATATAATTTATATATATTGCCTTATATCCGTTGAGGTCCACACCCTGCAAGCTATATACTACTAAAAACAAAGAGAAATAGCGCTTTTTGGCAATAGGAATCTCCTGTCTAAACAGTAATTAGTCACCTTGCAAGCTATAGAAAAAGAAAAAGCACTTTTTGGCAATAGGATTTTCCTGTCTATCATGTAATTAGTCCGCTGTTTACATATCACATATAGATGTGACCATAGTTAGTTTGAGGTTTTTTAACACTGTTATATGTACAGAATACTCGTCTGTGTTTTATTCTGAATTAAAGGACTTTCTATTGTGTACTTGGAAAATGGTAATTTTACCAGCACCACCTTAAAGAAGGCACCTGGGAAACTCACACCCTTGTATTAAGATCCTCCAATCACAAACAAGAGGAGGGGTATTTAATAGCACCCAAGACAAACATTTAATACTTCTTGAAAAAGCCCCAAGGAAGGGGGGAAACGCGTTGAAGTTGGCCCACTGTTTTACCTTCAAAAGAAAAGAACCTTATTACCTCAAGCGTGAATTTAAAGACGTTTGGTAAGCCCTGCTCCTGAATCGGTTCCTTTTGTTTTGGATACAGCCCAAACCTGAGCACAGCTGTTGACGACCGCACGCAAACCTCAATACACGTAAGCGGAGACGTCACTCTGTTACAGCCAAGGTAACCGGAATAGCCTAAGCAGCCTGCACCGCACACCGCTTTCACAGAGGATAGCGGTAAAGAAAATCAGCCTGCGATAGGTGACAAAGACCCAGAAAACTAAAGATTCAACAAGGGGATTTCCCACAGCACTTGAGTATTGCTAAGAGTGCACGGCTCCTGGCAGCCACCCCCACCAACGGACATAACGCCGGCCACCTCAGGTACCCCTCTCATATGCTAGTGTGATCCAATACTCATCTGAGCAAGATCAACAGCATATGAGAGTGAACTGTTCACAATCTGCATTAAGCCCTTACTTGATCGTATTACCACTTGTACTTATGACCGGTCAATCGCACTTTATTACCTGTCTGCATAGATAGACTCTGTCATTTTTTGGCAGCTACCACTTGCTTAATTAGTTTTACTTCAGCTTTTTTACTATTGTGCTTTTTAACTAATTTGCCTTATTTTATTATTGTATTTTATTACTGGACGTCCAGCCTGCCAATATTTGTATTTATTTGGTTGTATGTATTTTTAACATTCTTAACTTAAGTGTAACTTTGTGATTACTATTGATATCTTTGCTATATTGTTCTTATTTAGGATTAACCAGACATTAGTGTGTAGGATAGTTGATATACTTACCTATTGTTATTTGCTTGTTCGAGCTCATCTTTAGAGCTAGGTTATTCAATTGTTCCACTACACACCAGACACATATGTGCAATTTTATTTAGGCTTATTGTTATATTCTTATTATTTTTTGCAATAAACATTCTAGTTTTTTATTAATTTTTTGACCTTTTGTCTTATTTGCTATTTGCTCTTGATTATTATCCATTATTAATAGACTATTGTCACTTTTGCATTTAGGGTATAATCACTCCCTCTTGCTTACCTTGAGAATTACTCACATTATTTATATAATCACTACCTAGCTGTTAGCGCCAGTACTATCTCTCCCTATATTCTAACTTCTTTTGGTCTCTGTGAGAGGGACCATTTTTGTACTTGGCTGGTAGAAATAAGCGCTGATTCTACTTCTCATCCAAACTGTACTAGGCCATATAGGCACCTCTGTGTCTCTCTATATATCCACTACAGATTACTCCACTTTATCCTAGAGGTCGGTCTGCTGGGTGACTGTAATTGATCCCAGGCTGCTTCTATTGCACTGATTGAAGTGCTTCCTGAATTGTGAGTTTGCATTAGCACGACTAGATCATATACATTGTGTTGAACAAACAATATTGGGCCATGTGGCGCATCTGTCTCTCTCTTGTTTTGTAGATCATCTCTATGGGATCCTGGCCTGGTTCTTTACAGATTGCTGCCTAAAGACTATTCTATATCAACTCACTCCTTAGAGGCCCTTCAATTGTATTATTCAAATTATTGGTATACTACCAACTGTCTATATTTTGTGTGTGATATATACATTAATAATTGATTTATAATTTTTGCTTAATTGATTGTGATATATATATATTACTATACTAGGTTTGATATTTGATCACGCTTTAGGGCGCCCCCTATTTTTTAGAAATTGTGCCTAGTAAGTGCTGTAGAAAACATTCTATCTCTTGCCAAAAGGGTCTTATTATGGAACAGCTCCACCACATAGGAAGCATGGAACCATTTTGCTTACAACCTCTCCAACAAAGATCAGACGATGATGGATATATACTCTTTAAACGTGAAGGTGTCAAATACCACCTTGACAATACTTTGTAATTAAGTTCCAAGATCCCTGTAGACAAGGAATATTTTTTAATTAGTGAGTATATACGGTTCAACTCCTCATCGCTTATTTCAGTGTTGAGATCTTGCTGCCATTCATATGTGTATGTCGGCCGTTTTGTGCTGCTGTCTGCTATTAGAATGGATTTCGCTATTGAAAGCATGTGTCGGAGTGGGCCTTTAGAGAAGCAAATATTTTCAAAGCGTGTCAGAGGTCTCGTCTGATTTGTATTTAGATGTGTCAACTAGATGTTGCAATTGTTTGTACTTTAGCCAATGTGTGAAAGCCCCGTTCAATATTTCCCCTAACTCGTGTCTTCCCTTCACCCTCTGTCCATTTAGGAGTGAGTGTATAGGTACAGTATACCCAATTTCCAGGGGCACCCTAGGTACTTCACCATACTCCAGTCCCCCATGAACTCTGCATTTGGGGACACTGGAGTAAGCGGTGACCTTAGCATAGAAACATGAGGTTGTTATCTTAATATCCCATCCCAGACTGTGAACGTTGAAGCATATATCTTAAAGGAGCTTGCAGCTTCTGGCCTATGTGATTGTGGAATCCAGCATAGGGCTCTAACTTGTGGTGTCTTTAGAATGTGTGAGTCTATCGTTGTCCATGCTTTTATGGAAATATTCCTGTGCCAATCTAATATCCTTTGAATGCTGATCGCTTTGTAGTATGTTTCCAAACATGGGAGGCCCACCCCTCCCCCAGTGAGAGGTCTATATAACGTGTTCTGGTTAACCTGTGGTTTTATTGATCCCCAAACATATTTGTTTAACAGTGTTTGTAATTTCCTTAAAAAGCAGGTTAGGATGAGTATTGGGATTGCTTGCATTATATATAATATTCTTGGAAGCGTTGTCATTTTTAAGGTTTGTATCCTACCCCACCAAGAAAAAGGCCTCAAGGACCATACATTCAAGTCTGCTTGAATGGTGTTATATAGTGTCCTAAAATTGAGGTTGAAGAGTAGTTTATTAATAGGGGTTAACTTAATACCTAGATATTTTATTGCTTTGGTTTGAAGTTGGTACGGGCAATTTTCCATAAGAGAAGCTAACTCTTCTCTGGGGAGGTTAATATTCATTACTTCGGACTTGAGGTGATTTATCGAGAAGTAGGATAGTCTGCCAGATTCCCTAAACTCTTCGGTCATGGCTGGTACAGAGGTGAATGGGGATGAGAGAGATAGCAATATATCATCAAACTATAATGAAACTTTGTATTCATTATGCCCCAAAGGTATGCCCTTTATTTGTTCCTTTTGCCTAATGCGAGCAGCTAATGTCTCTATTCCTAACACAAATAAAAGTGGGGAGAGAGGGCAGCCCTGTCTTGTACCATTTCCTATCTGGAAGGCGTCTGACAGTACGCCATTCAATTTGATCTTAGCAGTCGGATTGTTATAAAGTGTTTGTATTCTTTTAATGGTTAAATTGCAGAAGCCAAATTTTCGTAGCGTGGCAAATAGGAATGACCAATTAAGGCAGTCAAAGGCCTTTTCCGCATCATATGCTAATAAGATAGAACTTATTTTGTTTGTTTTAGCATATTCGATCAACTGCAAAGCCCTAATGGTATTGTCCCTAGCTTCTCTGCCCGGGACAAATCCCACTTGGTCAGTGTGTACTAGCAATGGAAGAAGGGGACTAACTCGAGATGCTAGGATTTTAGCATATATTTTGAGATCAGTGTTTAAAAGCAAGATTGGCCTAAATTTGGAGGGTGAGTCTAATGACTTGTCTGATTTGGGAATGACCACAATATGCACCTCCTTGGTCAGAGGAGCATGTCCCTGTCCAAGGTCTGAAACAGCTACAATAAATGTGGTGTCAGTAGTTTGCTAAATGTTTTATAATATTTATTTGTGAGACCGTCTGGGCCTGGACTTTTACAGACTGGTAAAGAATGTATAGCTTTTGTGATTTCCTGAGCTGTTATTCATCCAGAACTAATCTTTGTTGATCAGTCAACTGAGGCAAATCTAAGGTTCCTAAGTAATTTTCTATATCCACCTCACTGGGAGAATGGGTGGACCTAGATAGGTTGTATATTTGGTTATAGAAAACTCTGAAAACTTCAGCTATCTCTGGGCTTTCATGTTTTAAATTACCTGCGTTGTCTTTTATACTAAAAATATAATTTTTGGCCGACTTTTTTCGCAGTGCCCTGGCGAGCAACGAGCCTGCTCTATCGCCTCCCTGGAAGTACACCTTCCTTAGGAACAGTGCTTTCCTATGTGCTGCTTTTACAAGGTAATCATTCAATGCTGTCCTAGCCTCTGTGAGCTTTTTAAGGGACCACATATTAGTGGGGGACTGTTTCTGAGCAATCTCCGCTTGAGTAAGGTCAGCTGAGAGCTTTTTATATGTCAGGTTAAGAGATTTTTGGATTCGTATACTATGATGAATAAAACTGCCCCTAATCACCGCCTTGTGGGCTTCCCATAGCATCCTATTCAGAATTTTTACCTATAACTGGCAACCCTCAATTTATCCCTGTCATTAATCAAAAAGTATTCAAAATTTGGGCTGAAAAAGGGTTAGGTCTAGTGTCCCAACTGCTCGATGAAAATTATCAGGTATGCTCTACCGAATCTCTTTACAATCAATATGACATAACAAGGTCAAATCTGTCTGCGTATTTTCAGATACGTCTTTATATATCTGCCCAGAAATGGTGTTTGCCCCTTACAGTTGCGTAGTCTGATGAGAGTCTTGATACAAAAATGTATCTCTGATGACACCTCAATCTCTTAGATGTATGACATTATGCTGATGAAGCAAAGCCTAATTTATTTAGATAAGATTTGTCATTTTTGGACTCCTGTTATTCCTGGTATAGATCATGAAAGTATTCAATAAAGCTTTAGTAATTTAAGTAAATGTAAAGTTTCTATGAGCTGGAAAGAATCTCACATGAAGCTTATTAACAATTTCTATTTATTTCCTCTTAAAATGTCTAAATTGTATCCTACAAGGTCTAGTAGTTGTCCTCGTTGTACTAATGTTAAAGCGGATCTGTTTCATATGTTTTGGTTTTGTTCTAAAATCAACCAATTATGGTTGAAAATTATATACTGATATAACTTTCATTTTGAATTGACCATCATGTTATTATTACAAGATATTTTCTGGTTAAAAGTAATCTCTAATGCTAGAGACCGCCACTGGATTCCTATTCTAAGTACCATTATTTTGGCAGTCCAACACATTATTTTAAAACACTGGAAAGCTAGTAGACCCCCCCTTGCACTGGTTCTAAAAGAGATTCAAGAACAAATTATTTTTTAATCATACCACCTTTAGAATGCCTCTGAAAAGAGGATTAAAAACTTTCTGTGGGGATGGTTACCTATTATCAAGTCATATTCTCTTGCCCTTCAAAAACAGATCCTTTCTCCATTTTTGTCCTCTACTAGTTTCTTGGAATTAGTCTTATTAGATAGTGGCCTATGCCACTGGCTAAGACGATCCGGGGAGGGGTGGGCGGAGAGGGAGTTTTTGTTTTTTTGTTTTAGTGCTTTTTATGCAGAAATAAATGTCTATATACTAAGTAGCTTTAAACTGTATCTGAACAGAGGTAGATGATATTTAAGATTATCCCTATTAAGAAGAGATTATGGGGAGTGAAGTATCAATTGTACCGATACAGTAATAATGCTTCTTTATGCTGTCTACGATGTTTGTTTGTTTTTTTGTTTTTTTTTGGTCCTATCTATCTGTTTGGTTATTCATTAACCATTGTGTAAAATCAATAAAAAAATTATTTAAAAAGAAAAAATAAGGAATAATTTTTATTATTTTTGATAATTTGTTTGTTATTTTGTGTAATGTATTTTTTTGTTTTGGGTGGGATTTTATTTTTAGATTAGGGCTTGGGTATTTAAACAGCTGAATGCCCTTTTAAGGGCAGGAAAAAGAGCTAAATGCCCTTTTCAGGGCAATGGGTAGATTAGGTTTTACTTTATTTTTATTTTGTGTGTTTGGGGGTTGGGGGGTTGTATACTTTTAGGAGGTGTTTGTTTTGTTTTGTAGAAAAAGAGCTGTTAACTTTAGAGCCCTTGGTAGTTTATTCTAGATTAGGCTTTTTATTTTGGGGTGTTTTTTTAAGGGTATTAGAATCTGAATAATTTTTATTGTTTTAGATAATTTTGTTTGCTATTTTTTGTAATGGTAGTTTTTTTTTATTTTTTTAAATTTTAGTGTTTTTTTATTTTTTGTAATGTTAGGTTTTAGTGTAAGGCAGCTTAGGTTTTATTTCACAGGTAAGTTTGTATTTACTTTAACTAGGTAGTTAGTAAATAGTTAATAGCTATTTGCTAACTAGTCTACCTAGTTAAAATAAATACAAACTTACCTGTGAAATAAAAATAAAACCTAAACTATCTTAGTTATTTTGTAGCTAGCTTAGGTATTATTTTAAGCTTGTATTTTGTTTTAAATATGTATTATTTAGTTAATAATTGTAATTTTAATTTAGATCTATTTTAATTATGTTAAAGTTAGGGGGTGTTGGGTTAGGGTTACGTTAGGGTTAGGTTTAGGGGTTAATATAGTTTAATTTAGGCTGTTGCGATGTGGGGGCTGGCGGTTTAGGGGTTGATAGGTTTATTTAGTGGTCGTGATGTGGGAGGTCAGAGGTTTAGGGGTGGCGATGTCGGGGAGTGGTGGAATAGGGGTTAATAGATTTATTATAGTGTGGGCGATGTTGGGGTGCGAGGGAATAGGGGTTAATAACTTTAGTATAGTGGCGGCAATATTGGAGCGGCAGATTAGGAGTTAATAACATGATATAGGTGTCGGGGGCAGCAGATTAGGGGTGTTTAGACTCGGGGTTTATGTTAGACTGTTAGGTTTAAACGTTATTTTTTTTTTCCCATAGACATCAATGGGGCTGCATTACAGAACTTTTCTTTCTGTGATCACAGGTGTTAGGCTTTTTTTCTGACCCACTCTCCCCATTGATGTCTATGGGGGAAGCGTGCATAAGCACATCAAAACATCACTTGGATTGTGTGCAGTATGGAGCTTAACGCAACCATATCGCACGCACAGCCGGCTACTTGAAAACTTGTAATGTCTGCGCTAAACCCTTTATACCCAACTGTTGTCCCTTTAAATGTTCCTTCCTAGACCCAGGATGAGTGGACCTTTGATTAAATGAATTAAATTCCTATGTGTGGATCATGTTGACCCAGCGTTAATATACATCTTAACATCTTTATTCTTTGTTAGATGTTGATGTATATTGTAAATAGAATCTGTATAGAGCACACCATTCAACTGAGCTAAGGACATTGACTTTAACAAAACAATCAATAAAATAGCCTTTACATTCATTATCAAGTCAGGATTTTGACTCAGCTGATGAATAACCAAATGGTGAAAATTTAGAACTGGTAACTCAGCTTCATAACTTCTCATAGGCAGGACTGGACTGGGAACAAACATAGGCCCGGGCATTTAAAGGCAGAGCAGCCCACATCAGTTAGACCTCTGTCAGTTAGGTTGCCATAAAAGACTAGATCTCTTGTCCTACAGCACCTCTGCTTAACAGCCAGGCAAAAAATAATAATTTCTGCTTTACAAAATAGACAGACTGTAACATCTTTCCTATTGTTACCTATGTTAAGAGAGGGTGGGGCTTGTATATAGCATAAAGGCCTACATAATAGCTCAACCCACCAGGCATTTACCCTCTATGCTCCATTACGGCCAGCTCATAGGTCTACTTATTTAAAATAATTTTTTATTGATATTTAAACAATACAAAAGAATAAACAAGACCTTCACAGAAGACATAGCCACTTAATGACAGATAGATCAATGAGACCAATATTAGTAGACAGTAACTAAGATTTCCTAGAAGCATTTAAAACATTTACATTTGTATCGCTATATAGATGGAATTACTTGGTCGATTACTCCTTAAACAACAGCTATCATGCATCTTGTCTGTCAGTTTGTCTGGGGGACCAGAGTGGGGTAAGGACACCCTCTCATTCCCATCTTAACCAAAAAATGTATGAAGATCTTGAATACAAAGGGAGTACAGAGAAAA
Organism: Bombina bombina; assembly: GCF_027579735.1. Lineage (NCBI taxonomy): Eukaryota > Metazoa > Chordata > Amphibia > Anura > Bombinatoridae > Bombina > Bombina bombina. The sequence continues at coordinate 974,545,934 of NC_069503.1, forward strand.
GTTGGGAAAATCAAAGGGGGAAGAGAAGAAGATAAGAGGGGAAGATGAAGAAGAGTAAGAAAATAGTGCCTTCCGACCATGACACACCCAGTGGAATTTTCATCAATAAGGATAATATTATGATTAACCAACGGATGTATAAAGGCATATAAGATCTCTGCTGTATTGGGTATATTGACAATTCAAACAGTATTATACGGAGTCATGTGTGATCCAATAAAACCAGACTTTGTGAAAAGCTTCCTGAGTGTCTTGTAATATTGCTGCTTGTGCGGACATATTGTATATGTGCCTAATTTTATGTAAAATTTCGTCCCAGGGGGGAGCCCCCTCCTTCCAGTGACGGGCTATACATATACGTGTAGCTGTACATAAAATTTTGATAAATTGATTAATGTATTTATTAAACTGCCTTAAGCGTACATTCAATAGGGCTTGGTTCATTGACAACTGAATGGGGCTATCTAGTATCGTACTTAAAAGGAGTGATAATTTATTCCAGATTATTTTAGAGTAAGAGCAGTCCCACCACATGTGTTTGTATGTACCTTCGACTTCACACCCCCTGTAACAGAGCTTGGACCCCCGTTTAATGGAATGAGAGGTGATAATTGGAGTGAGATACCATCTGAAAATTGTTTTAAGGCAATTTTCCTGCATGTCAGCACTCAACAGGCCTTTACTCGCATTATATATTAAGTTATTCCAGTCGGAAATATCAATTTCTGTATTGAGGTCGGCCTCCCATTTGAGCTGAAGGCTTGTTTTAGTGATTTGTGTGGAAGATTGAATTAGTTGGTATAATTGTGAAATAGTTTTTCTAGGTCTGGATGAGGAGCTACAAATTATTTCTAAGGGAGTGAATTTGTGACCAGTCAATGAAGGTAGGTATTTATGTATGATGGAGGATATCTGAAGATATAGAAACCAATGTAATTTGGAAGGAGACAGTTTATCCTGAAGTTGTGTGTATGTCATTAATTTGCCTTTGTCTACTAAGTCTGCGATCCTATAAAGACCTCTGTTTTCCCACTTCTGTATAGCTGGGATCTGTTCTGAAGGTATGATTACTTTTAGGGGGGTCTTGAGGGATCTGTTAGGGAGAATTTTGAGAGACGAAACAAGAGTGGACCAAGCTTTGAGCATGTAATCTGTAATTGGGAATTTATTAAGTTTTTGGGTTTGAGCTCTATGTGGGTCCCACAGAGCCAGCTCTTGAGGATATAGTTTATTTATGTCTGACTCCAACGTGGTCCATCTTATCTCATCTTCCGTTTTGTTAAGGAGAGTAGTTTGGGCTAACCTAGCTGCTTGGAAGTAGTGTCTGAGATTTGGTGCGCCCAGGCCTCCCAGTTGCCTATGTCTCGTAAATATTGGTTTAGGAATTCTAGCTTTTTTAGTCCCTCTTATAAAATTGTTAATGCAAGCTTGGAGATTGTCTAGATCACAATTCGGGATGCCTATCGGTAGGGTCCGAAATAAATATAAAATCTTTGGTAACACAGACATTTTGATCGCAGATAGACGTCCAAACCAAGAAAATCTCAGTTTGCTCCATTTAGTGAGGTCCTGTTTGATTACTTTATAAATTGGAGGATAGTTGGTTTGGTAAAGTTCTGATGAGTGTTTTGTAAGGTTGATCCCTAGATATTTGAGATGATGTTTTACCCAATTAAACTCAAAGTTTAGTTCTATCAATTTTTTTGTGTGGTCTGGAATAGCAAGAGGCATGGCTTCACATTTTTCAAGGTTCACTTTGTAACCAGATATAGTGGAGAAGTTCCTAAGGGTGTTGTATAAATTTGGCAGAGATATAAGGGGTTTGGTTAGGGAGAGCAAAACGTCATCTGCAAAAAGAGTGAGTTTGTAAACTGATTGTCCTATTTTAATACCCGTAATGTCTGGGGAGTTCCTAATGTGTTGTGCCAGGGGCTCTATGCAAACAGCAAAAAGGAGAGGGGATAAAGGACAACCCTGTCTCGTCCCATTTAAGACCGCAAATCTGTCAGATTGGTGTCCCATTGCCTTAACGCATGCCGAGGGATATGAATATATACTCTGGATCGCTGTAATAAAAGAACCCCTAAAGCCCATGGTATGTAGTACAGCTTGCATGTACTCCCAGTCGACCCTGTCAAACGCCTTCTCTGCGTCCAGGGATAACAACAGAGAAGGCGTTTTAGAAATATGCAAATAATCTATTAATGATATCATCCTTCTGATATTATCTGGAGCTTCCCTATTTTTAATGAAGCCAACCTGGTCTGGGTGAATTAGTTTTGGGAGCAAGTGTTTTAATCGGTTGGCCAGAATTTTGGTAAAAATTTTTAAATCTTGGTTAATGAGGGAAATTGGTCTATAATTATGACAGAGGGACCTGTCCTTGCCCGGCTTAGGGAGGACTATAATTTTGGCATCTAAAAGTTCTGAGGGAATAGTATGTCCTTGAAGTATATGATTGCTAAATTTGACTAGGTGAGGTATGAGAAAGGATTTAAATAGTTTATAGTACTCGCCTGAAAAGCCATCTGGGCCCGCTGCTTTACCAGGTTTCAGATCTTGGATAACTCTCTGTACCTCACTTGCACTGATGTCTGAGTTAAGAGTTGCCAAATCTTGTTGGTCAATTTGGGGCAGAGTGGCTTCCTCCAGAAATCTATTCAGGAGACAGGAAGTTTGTTCCGATTTGGAAACTTTCTTGCCATTGTATAAAGAACTATAATAGTTGGCAAAAGTGTCTACAATTACTTTTGGGTGGGATGTAGATTCACATGCATTTATGCGTAAGAAGGGAATGGAAATATCTTTGATCCTATCTCTAATTTTATTGGCTAGATAACGATCTGGTTTATTGGCGTATATATAGTATTTGGTTTGTAGTCTTAATCCGGCTCTAAGTGACTGGTCATTTAATAATTTATCTAGTTTTTGGCGTTGATTTTGCAATGTTTTATATACCTTGGGTGAGCAGGTAAGTCTATGTTGTTTCTCTAGTGTAGCTATCTCCTTGTGTAGTGTCTGTAATAGTAACTGTGTTTCCCTTTTTGATTTTGACTTTAGTTGGATTAGGAAACCTCTTAACACCGATTTATGGGCTGCCCAAATCTGAATCGGGTTATTGATGGAATCTGTATTAATATTCCAGAATTCCATCATCTGTTTGAAAATACGATCTTTATGTTGGGGATTTTTCATAAGTGTGGGGTCATAAGTCCAGCTTCTTGCATTGTTTGGGGGAAGAAGCCCTGTTATTTTAGCTACTATTATGGAATGATCAGACCACACACAAGGATGAATGGAGGAGGATACCAGATTGGAAATTAGGGTTTGGCTCAGGAAAATGTAATCTAGCTTGAAATATTTTCGGTGTGCTGTTGAGTAGAAAGTGTGATCTGAAGTGATGCCATATAGCGCAGTCCAAGAGTCAAGAACATTATGTCCTTCCAGAGTACTGGAAATAGATTTAGTTTTTCTGTTGTTTCTAATTTGTGATTGTGTGGGTCGGATTTGTGACTGAGGAAATTTCATGTAGAGGGAGACATTAAAGTCTCCTGCTAGAAATATTCTAGCCGAGTTCCAGTTTGTGAGAAGGTGTGAGATTTTATTAATGAATTTGTCTTGCTTTTCGTTTGGGGCATAGATGTTGCAAAAAATAATTTCCACTTCGTTAATGTGGCCCTTAATGATTAGGTATCTGCCCTCTTTATCTATTATGGATTCTTTGTGAATAAAATTTAAGGAGGAGTGGAGAAGGATAGAAACCCCTCTCTTCTTTTTATCTGTAGTAGAATGAAAGTGTGTTGGGTATTGATTCGTCCAGTATTTGGGAATATGATTAGACTCAAAATGAGTTTCTTGTAAGAAAATGACGTTAGCACCCAAGCGTGTGTATTGAGATAAGGCTTTCCTACGTTTTGCATCTGAATTTAGACCTCTTGCGTTATGGGAGAGTAGAACTATATTAGTCGGAGTCATTAGTGTGTGACAAATGGAATTGTTTGATTATTAATTGTAAGGAATAGTGATGAAGTGTATTGTGTTTGTAAGAGCTCACCAGCCTCTAGTAACGAATCACCTCTCTGAAAAAGCACTCTCATCCGTTGGGTTACTGGGTGTGTCTGTGGTCCACTTGGGGAAGGCACAAGGGGAGAGAAGAGAAGGATAAGTAGAATGAATAACTGTAGGGTAGAGAAAGCAAAGACGTTAGAGAAGAATAACTTAAACAAAAGAAATATAAAATAAAAAATAACATATTGAGGTTTCTGAAATAACATCAATTAGTTCTGGGGGAACCTATAGAACAGAGGAGTTGCCAACTAACTCAATTTTTAAAACATAGGGGGAAACTAGCTGTAAGGTAAAGTACCATTAATATTGTTAGATATTAACTATTAACCACTCTCCCCTACCAAAGCCAACAACAATAACTGTATATGATCTTTAGAAATACAACATTTGGATAAACCTACTATGTTGTGAGATAACAAGATAAAATTAGACATTTTCTTGTAAGAGTTCTTAAGCTCGACCCATTGTCTCAGGAGATTTTCCTAGTCTCTGTAGGTACACTGCAACCTGTAAGAGAGGGGAAAATAGAAAAAAACAAGGAGATACACAAAACTTCAGTGTGAGTCTTTCACTTATTCTTCTGTCGTCTCCTCGGGGCTCTAGTCCATTGTGACTTCTGAGACTTAAGTTTCGCCTGTTGAGCTGTTAGAGTCTCCTCCATCTGTGATTTCTCTGGCAGGTTTGGTGTTTCCAGATCCAGTGCTTCACATATATCGGATATCCCATTAACATCTCTGATTGTGAGGATTTTATTGTCCTTAGAGATATGTAGAGCAAAGGGGTAACCCCATCTGTACTGGATGCCATGTTTTCGAAGCAGAGAGGTGAGAGGACGCAAAGTCCCCCTCCGTTGGAGTGTCCTAGTGCTCAAGTCCTGATAGAAATGTACAACGTTTCCTTGAAACTTGAAAGTTGGTTGTTTAGCAGCCTCTTTGAGAATCTTATCCTTCTCTGGGAATCTCAGGAATGCCACTATAACATCTCGAGGTGGGTTGTCAGCTTTGGGTTTGGGTCTAAGAGCCCTATGTGCTCTCTCAATCTCTATTTCCGTTGACTGATCTACCCCTGTTATTGCACAGAACAATTGATGTAAATATGAAGGCAATTCAGCTGCCGTAATCGATTCAGGAATTCCTTTAAGACGGATGTTACTTCTTCGACTCCTGTTTTCCATATCTTCGATCTTGTCCAGCAAATCGGTTACTACCTGCTGTTGCTCTGATACTTGTTGGACTGTCATTTCAACATCCTCTACCAGGTTGTCTCTATTTTCCTCCAGTGTTTCTACTCTGGAACCTAGGTCCTTAATTTCTTGTTTGATATCATTCAGACTTGTCGTCATGAAGGTGTGCATGGAATCCAATTTCTCCCAGAGTTTATCAAAACTATTAGTAATATCTTGTTTGGAGACAAGTAGATGTAGGTCCGCTTTAGTTAGTGGAGTGGAGTCGACAGAAGAATCCTGCATGGAAGGCTTCATTGTATTGATTTCTGCCATTTCTTTGTTGGCATCTGGGGTTTTATCTCCCTGGGATGGTTTAAAATATGAGTTGACAGATGCAGATTTCCCTGGCTTGTCTGATTTATTTGGTTTCTTGGAGGCCATGTTAATGCTCTAAAATAGTCTCAGGAGGTAGGGTTAATTCCCTAAAAAATATTACTCCAGCAATAGTGAGAGTATTGATATATTTAATCTTCTGAGGTTTTAATAGAAAAAGTCCTTTTGGGTGTGCTTTCGTAATCATCCAGCAGGTGGCGCTGTTGTATAGGAATAGGTGTATCTCTATGAACTGATTTTCAACTACATTAAAAAAACATGTCCCAGTTTACAAAACAATATAGTTTCCCAAATACAAGACCCTTCATGCAGAATGTTGAGAGGGGAGTAGGAATATTGCAATTTGTTCACCTCTAAAAAAAAAGTGGTAGTACAGATCTCATTCTTTGCACTTTTAAGAAGCTAGTTCTTCCTAAAATGCCATTGTGTTCTCAGGCTTTATCTAGCCACATGGGAGATTTCTAATATTTTAGTGATTTCCAGGATTTGTAATTTGGACCTGAAGGTTTCTGTCTTAAAGATTAATGTCCTGGCCAGTATTTTATAGTGTGGCAATGTGTGTTAGGCTCCATTTCTGTGCTGCATCATGTAATGTTTTTTCAGGTCTGTAAAGGTTTGACCAGATCTATATGGCCATTACTCACGACTGAGCCCTTTCCCACAGGGTGGATGATGGTCTGGCTGATGATGACAGTTATCCACAGCCTGTTTTCTGCAGTTTCAGCCCCTGTGGTGTTCCCAGCAGCTTCACATAACTTTTGAGCTGAGATGTAGCCTCTGGATCCTTGATGGAGAGGAGTAGTGGCTGATCTCCCTGTTCTGGTATACAGAGCTCTAAGCTAAGGCATCCATCTTGGAGCCCTGTCCTCATAGGTCTACTTATATACTCCCCAAAGTACCAGCTGCCTTAATTATTTACAGGAATGGTAAAAAGTCAAAAGAACAGCTATTTATTTCTGGTGTAAAAGATAGGGACAATTAACTTGAAGATTTATAAAATTTCTCATGTTGCCAATGTTTTAGTCATCATGCCATCTTCAGCTAAGAAAGTTGCTGAATCCAATCTAAACTATAACAGGCACATAGGAATTTTGGAAATATGTTAATTGAAAAAAATAATAGCTCCCAATAAAAACTCCAGAGAATGCCTTCATACTAAACTATTATATTCCTGCCAAACATAAATTTGGCTTGAACTGTGTATCACCTTATGGTGTGTAAAGATTAGGCAGATGGTTAAGTGCTAGAGTGACCAATTCATTTTTATATTTCTGGTGGGATATATACTCATGGACCCTGTGGCCAACTGAAATTAAATTAAATATTCAATGTTTTACTTAGAGTTTTGTTCTTGCTTTCAACATATTAAGGGTATGCTAAAATGTATTGTGAGCTGTGAACTTTTACAAAAAACTGATAATGTATGATCTGGCTTTCCTGCAAGTACTATAGAGCACTGTTTCCAACAACACAGTGCAGAGGCGGCTCAGGCCTTAGGCCTCACTCATGATGGGGCCTTGCACAAGGGCATAGAAATAAATCTGCTTTTTTTTTAGTAGCATAGTAGCACAGCTCAAACACAGTCATAGTCTAATATCCATAGGCATGAACAGGGGGTGGAACAGAAGTGTCTACGCATATTATAACATAGGGACTTCTAATTAGCCTTATGTTGAATGAATGCCTAGTTAGCAGGGACCAAGTATAGTGTATGTGTAGACAATTATAGGTGTGTATGCTCCTAAACACACTCATCTGGTTGTGAGCTCTAAGTAATATGGAATTTATCCAGTACAATGAGGCTGTGGGGGGACTGAACAACTGGTCTGTGGTACTGATGTGGCACATACCCTTTCTAGAGTGCTTCAGGGAGTCATCTATCTTTTCTGGTGGCTGAGAAATGTGTTGCATATTTTTTATCCTTTTAAATAAAGTAAGTTGTTTTACTTACCACTTGCTGCCTGCTTTTTGCTATACCATCTACTCCTTATATCTGTCTATGGACCATTGAGAGTTCCTGGATGCCAGTGATCAAGTCTACTGGGTGACCAAATTGATCCCAGTTTGCCCCTATAGCAACAAATGTTCAACAAATATGAGTGCATTTCATATATCTTATTATAACTCATTTGACTCAGCAATACTAGGCCATATAGGCACTCTCTTGTGCTTTGTATTGTTTTCTACAGAATACCACACATCCACCGGAGGTCAGTCTTCTGGGTGACTGTTTTTGATCCCAGACTGTTTCATCTACACCACTAGGGGTGACATATCTCATGTAATCATTACACCTTTAAAAATCCAAATATTCTCTACAATATTGGGCCATGTGGCGCTTCTGTCTTCTATTTCCTATGTATATAAATATATAACATAATGGAAAACATTATGAGCCAGAAGTAAAATGTAGGCTTCTTGCATTTGTCAACCCTTGCATGAAAAATATTGCTGGGACCTTCTATTTTATTTTTCCCTAAAGCCTTGCTAAGTCTTGAGCCGCCTCTGACCCAGTGCAATAGAATGGCATAATATAGTAGCAAACAATCTAAGATACAGATGAAGAAGATTATTTATAGTTAGCCTAGATACAATCATTTTAAGAAGCCATATACACAAAACACAAAGCTTTGGACCATTAGCATTTCCCTCTTAGTCCTTGTAAGAAGATACATTCCAAAAACAAGAGACGTCAGACCAGAAATATAACCATATCCCCAGCAATACATTTTAAAAAGGTAAAAGCCTAAAATATAAGACCTCTTTACAAAAGTATTTCCACAGTAAACCCTTTAAAGGGACATTCTACACCTTAGTCATCTTTAAGTCTCACCTTAAATTAAACTGCAAATAACCTCCTGGACCCCTTTCTATATCATGCAGCAGGAATGGTAAAAAAGTTATTTTAGAATTAATTCTGTTTCTGGCCACTTTGAAATGGCTGCCAAGCTCCGCACACTGATGACATCACAATCTGGGTTGCATCTAGAAACTCTGCTGAATAGCATTGAGAGTCTGTTGAATCCAACTAGTAAGCCTTTTGTGATTGGATGCCATATGCAGCCCAAACTGTGATGTCTTCAGTGGGCGGAGCTTGGCAGCCATTTCAAAGTGGCCAGAAACAATATTCATTTTAAAATAGCTTTTTTACCATTACTGCTGCTTGATATAGAAGGGTATGCAGGAGGCTATTTGCAGATTAATCTAAGATAAGACTTTAAGATGACTAAGGTGTATACTGATTTGAACAGCCAATAGGATTTAAGTAGGTCTCATCCTATTGGCTGATTTGAATGTAAAGAATCAAATCAGCCAATAGGAATGCAAGGTACGCCATTTTGAAACGGTTACCTTGCATTCAACTTCAGTGTATGGTGGCGACCGTATGAAGAGGGCGCTCAGCGCAGGATGTCTTCGGCTTCCAGGATGGCTCCTCTCCGCGCTGCCGGGATGAAGATAGAAGATGACCCCGGGATGGATGAAGACCTCGCCGACTGGATGAAGACCTCGTCGCCTGGATAGAGATGGATGTCCAGACTTCAGAACCCATGAGTAGATCTTTTGGGGTTAGTGTTAGGTTTTTGTTTGTTTTTTGGGTGAGTTTTTTTTTAGATTAGGGCTTTGGGCTTTGAAAAAGAGCTAAATGCCCTTTTAAGGGCAATGCAAAAGAGCTAAATGCCCTTTTAAGGGCAATACCAATACAAAAGCCCCTTTAGGGGCAATGGGTAGCTTAGGTTTTTTTAGAGTTAGGTTTTTTATTTTGGCGGGTTGGTTGGGTGGTTGGTTTTACTGTTGGGGGGACTTTGTATTTTTTTACAGGTAAAAGAGCTGATTTCTTTAGGGCAATGCCCTACAAAATGTCCTTTTAAGGGCTATTGGTAGTTTATTCGTTTTTTTGTAATTTTAGTGTTTTTATTTTTTATGATTTTAGTGTTAATAATTTTTGGTAAACTTCGATTTTTTAAATTTTTGATAGGATTTGTGTTTTTTTTAGTTGTAATTTAGATTTTTTATTTTTTTCGTAGTGTTAGGTTTTTTTCAATTTGTAATTTAGATATTTTAATTGGTAGTATTTTTATTTTATTAGATTAGTTATGTTAGGTTAATATATAGTTTAATGTTAGGTTTATATTTATTTCACAGGTAAGTTTTTATTTATTTAAATAGAGTTATATTGTAATTTTAATTTAAAGTAAAGGGGTGTTAGGTTTAGGGGTTAATAGTTTAATTTAGTGTTTTGCAATGTGGAGGCCGGCGGTTTAGGGGTTAATAGGTTTATTTAGTGGCAGAGATGTTGGAGTCCGGGGGTTTAGTGGTTAATAACTTTATTATAGTGGCGGCAATGTCATGGAGCGACGGAATAGGGGTTAATAGCTTTTAAAAGTGTCAGCGGTGTTGGGAAAGGCGGATTAGGGAATAATAACTTTATTTAGTGTTGGCAATGTCGGGGGCGGCGGATTAGGGATGACTAACTTTATTTATTTATTTATGTTAGGGTGTAAGGTTTAAGCGTAACTTTTTTTCCCCATTTACATCAATGGGGTTGCGTTACGGAGATTTTTCATTCCGCACTTCAGGTGTTAGTTTTTTTTCTAACACTCTCTCCCCATTGATGTCTATGGGGGAAAGCATGCACGAGCACGTCAAAGCAGCCCTTGGATTTTGTGCGGTATGGAGCTTAACGCAACCATATCGCACGCACAAGGAGGCTTTTCAGTAACTTGTAATGGCAGCGCTATGGAGTGTGAAAGAACACAACTTTTGTTGCGTTCATTTCTCACCCTGTTTAACTCGTAATCTAGGTGAAGGAAAGCATTTAAGTCTTGATTAAAGTTACACACTCATATATGGGTTTAATCCTTGCCACTGATGCTAGCGCTGGTAGATGATGTTTTAACACCATTTCTTTAAAGGACATGAAAGCCAATTTTTTTTCATAATTCGGATAGAGCACAACATTTAAAACAATTTCCCAATTTACTTATAGTAGCTAATTTGCTTCCTTATTTTGCTATCCTTTGCTGAAGGAGCAGCAATGCATTACTGGGAGCTAGCTGCATACACTGGGTGAGAAAATGACAAGAGACATATGTGCAGCCACCAATCAGCAGCTAGCACCCAGCAGTGCATTGCTGCTCATAAACCTATCTAGGTATGTTATTCAACAAAAGATACCAAAAGAATGAAGCAAACTGAAAACAGAAATATACTACAAATGTGTTTATAATTGCATGCTTGGTCTGAATAATGAAAATTAAATTTGGACTTTACTGTCCCTTTAATGTTTGCTTTATACATGTAAAATGCCTTTTATTTTACAATGAAATTCAGAAAAGTTAGTTACTTTGCTATTTATTTATTTAAATGATTTATTATCTGTTAAAATAATGAAAGTACAACTATATTTTTTATATTTAATTTATAATCTTCTATCAACCTTAAAGGGACATGAAGTGAAACTGTATATCTTATGATTCAGGGAACAATTATGAAAAAAACACCTATTTTACATCTATTATCAGATTTAGATCTTTCTCTTTATGTCTTTCGTTAACTTAGCTCCAATCCATTAAAGGGACACTGAACCCAATTTTTTTCTTTTGTGATTCAGATAGAGCATGACATTTTAAGCAATTTTCTAATTAACCCCTAATATCAAATTTTCTTCATTCTCTTGGTATCTTTATTTGAAATGCATGAATGTAAGTTTAGATGCCGGCCCATTTTTGGTGAACAACCTGGGTTGTTCTTGCTGATTGGTGGATAAATTCATCCACCAATAAAAAAGTGCTTTCCAGAGGTTTGAACCAAAAAAAGATTTGCTGTCTTCTTTTTCAAATAAAGATAGAAAAGAACAAAGAAAAAATGATAATAGGAGTAAATTAGAAAGTTGCTTAAAATGTCATGCTCTATATGAATCACATAAGAAAAAAATTGGGTTCAGTGTCCCTTTAAGTATGATCAAAATTGTGCACTACATGGCAGCAATGTTTGTAACAGGGTTATACCATAGTGCCCAATCCACATGCACACTCCTGAGTCTGCTTTATTATTTTCTCATGGAAATTAGCTATGTTTCAGCAACAGATAACAAGCTGGAAAGTATTTTTTTTTAGATTATATGGTCTACTTGAAACATGAACATTTAATTTTGACTTCTGTGCCACTTTAAATTTAGAAATTGTCCACAGGATTAGAAAGCAAGACAGCCATCCCTTCATCTCCCACATGGGACACATTTTAAATATCAAAAATATCTGATATAACTGAGCCTACAGTCTTCTTGGCAAGACTTAATTGCGACCACCTAATTGGAGCCTACTTTTGTTCTTTTCTTTCAATGTCATTTTTTGTAGAAAAATTGTATAAATAACAATTTCAAAGTCACCCTTCATATGATACAGTAGGGATGAAATGCATCATGGTGGATAATTAGTGACAATTGATTGTGTAGTTTTATTGGTTGTAGTTTAATGAGTTTGCTGCAGGTCCCTTTTTGATTTATAGCATATTAATTTGATCAGCAAGTTTAATGTATGCTAACTAGATAAATTAATTTCTTTATGGTGGTGAAAGTCCACAAGCCATTACTCCTGTGAAATACCGCTTGTGACCACTAGAAGGAGGCAAAGATACCCAAACCTATTGGAAACTAGACTAGCCAAGCAAGGAGAAGAAGAATAGTAGAAAAGAATAAGAGAAAAAAATGAAACAAGGGAAAAAAAAGGTGCATACTTGAACTGCCGCCAGAAAAAAAATATATTCAAAAATAATAAAATAAATTATGAAAAATTGGTGGGTCTTGTGAACTCTCGCCACCATGAAATAAATTAATTTATCAGGTAAGCATAACATTTTTTTTTCATAAAGGTAATGAGATTCCACAAGCCATTACTCCTGGAAAACTAATGCCAAAGCTGTGGAGTACATGAATAATGAGGACGGGACAAAAATGATGCTCAATGTTTATTTTAAGTTTTTTTCATGCTGCAACACTATATATACAACAATAGTTAATCACTAGATTAAGATTCTAAGGAGGAGAAATTGGTTAAATCACTTTCTTAATCCTGACTAAAGTATGAACAAATCTCTGAATATCAGGAAATGTACCAATCTTCTTGTGCAATATGACTGAAACAGTTGAAATATGTCCCTTTGAAGAACTGGTGGATAAACCTTTGAAAAATTCTAGGAATTGTAAAAGAGTGCCAGCTAAAACCAATGTTTCACACACCAAGAAATAAAGGCCTTCCAAACCTTGTAATAAATCGGCCTTGTCACATGTTTATGAGCCTGAATCAAAGTGTCAATGACAAAATCAGAAAAATCCCTGTCTAAGAACTAAGCATTCAATTTGCAAGCCATCAAGCTTAGAGATTTAAGATCCTGATGAAAAAACAGACCGTGAGACAGAAGATCATGGCTAAGAGGAAGAGTCAACAAAGGACAACTGGACATCTTAACTAGATCCGCAAACCAAACTCTGTGAGGCCAAGCTGGAGCAATCAGAATTATTGAGGAAATTTCCTGCTTGCTCATGGCTATCACTCTTGGTAACAGCAAAAAACTAAGGAAAAATGCAAGCCAGAAAAAACAACCCAGGACCTAGTAGAGCATCCACAAACTCTGTCTAAGGATCCCTGGACCTTGCAAATTATCAGGGAAAATTGTTGCTTCATTAAATAGCCATCAGATTTCTGGAAGTCCCCACAAAGCCATAATCTGACTGAAAACTTCCAGATGAAGGGATTAGTGACTGAACAAATCTGCTTTCCAATGTTTCCCCCCTGGAATATGAACCACAGAGATTGAACAAAAATTGATCTCTACCCAAGTCAGAATTTGAGACATCTCCCTCATCCCCAGGGAACTAAGAGTTCCCCCTTGATGACTGATGTAAGCCACTGCTGTGACATTGTCTGACTGGAAACATAGATAAGTCTCTTTTTTCAGGAGAGGACAATTCTGAAGAGCCCTGAAAATTGTACAAAGTTCCAGAACATTTATTGATAACCTTGCCTCAGGAAAAGACCAAGCTCCCTGTGCCCTCTTAGACCCCCAGACTGCACCCCAACCCGAAAGACTTGCCTCTGTTGTGATCACAATCCAATTTGGACAGACAAAAGATGCCCTTTAACTAATGGACTGCTGATTTATTCATCAAGACAGGGATTGTCTTACTCTGAAATCCAGAAGAATCTTCTGAGACAACCTATTGTAATCACTGCACTACTGATGAAGCCTACAAAGCTGAAGAGGTCTCATGTGAAAACGAATAGCATCTAAATCTGCTATCAACAGACCTAATACTTCCATGCAAAGAGCTACAGAGGGAAAAAGAAACAACTGAAGGTTTGCACAAGCTGCAAGAAGTTTAAATCTTCTCTGGTCTGTCAATGAAAATCTCATGGACACTGAATCCATTTTTAGACCTGGGAATGTAACCCTGGACTGAGGAGTAAGAGAATTCTTTGGAAATTTGATTTTCCAACCATGCTTTGGAAGAAACAACAAAAGCTTGTAGGTATGAGATACTGTTAAATGGAAAGATAGAGCCTGTACCAAGATATTGTCCAGATAAGGAACCAATAAAACATACTGAACACTTATTACAGATAAGAGATTTTTGGGAACAGTAGCCAGACCAAACTGAAGAGCAACAAACTGAAAATGCTTGTCCAGGAATGTAAATCTTAGAAATCGATAATCAACCCTTTGAATAGGGATATGAAGATAAGCATCATTCAAATCTATTGTGGACACAGACTGCCTTGCTGAACAAGAGGAAGAATAGTCTGAATTGTTTCCATCAAGAAAGAAGGAACGCTGAGAAACTTGTTTGAAGTCTTTAAATCCAGAACAGGCCTGTAAGGTCCCTCCTTTTTGCTAACAATCAGAAGGTTGGAAAAAACCCTGACCCTTTTCTGACATTGGAACTAGGACTATTACTCCCATAGATTCCAGATAGATGATTGACTGAAATAAGGATCTTACCTTCACAGGATTCGTTGGAACATGAGACAAAAGACATTATCTCCAGTGAGGCTTCAATTTGAAACCAATTCTGTATCCCTGGGAAACTATATTTAGAACCCATGGATCTTTAACAGAAGAAAACCAAGCCCCATGAAAAAGGTGTAATCTTTCCCCTACCAGAATCTCTGGATCGGGGGCCACACCTTTATTATGACTTGGAAGAAGAGACAGGTTTCTTGGACTGCTATGATTTGTTCCAATTAGAATTGGGCTTCCAAGAAAATCTGTAACAACCATGTTTTTGAGAGGAAGAGGAGGACTTTTGGTTCTTGACAAAAGAAATGGAAATTATTAGAAGCCCTGGTTTTACCCTTAGACTCCTTAACCTGAGGAAGAAAGGCTCCCTTACCTCCTGGCCCAGTAGAAATAATAGTATCTAGACCAGGCCCAAACAAAACTTTTCCCTGAAAAGGAAGGGACAAAAGCCTAAACTTAGAAACCATGTCAGCTGACCATGATTTTAACCATAAGGCTCCCCTGGTCAGATCTGCTAATATCATATTCTTAGCATTGATCTTAACAATGTCAACAAAAGCATAACAAATAAAATAATTAGTTGTCTTTATGAGTTTTAACTGATACAAAAACTCTTCACCAACAGACTCCTTGTAAAACTGATTAGACAAACCTTCACACCAAAAAATTGAGGCTGCAGCAAACCAAGCAATACTAATTTCAGGTCTAAAATGAAAACCTGCTTGCTGAAAAGCCTTTCTAATAAAAGACTCCAACTTTCTTTCCATAGTGTCTTTAAAAGAGGTACTATACTCAAGTCTAGCCAGAGTAGAAATAGCCCCATTCACATTAAGGATAGTTTCTCAAAGCTCTATATTAGAAGCAGGTAAAGGAAACATCTTAAACTTTAAAGGCAGGATTAAATGGGATAACTGGCTTAGACTACTCTTTAGGAATTAATTCAGAGATAGCATCTAGAACTGGAAAACCTTCTAGAAACTTATTAGTAGGTTTAAAAACAAAATCCAGTTCTCTAATACTCAGAAACCTTAGTATCCTGAACCCCTAAGGTACATAACATTTCTCTTCAAAGAGAACAATGATATTCAAGTTTAAACAGAAAAGAGGAAGACTCTGTTTCTTGATCAGATATTGACTCTCAATCATCTGAAATACATCACCTTCAGGAGGATAATTCAAAAGCACCAGGTTCTATTCTATTCTATTTAGAAGCATGTAGCCTAACAGACTCAGATCTATTTAAATCAAATAAGGTAAAGGAAGATAACCAACTTTTTATACAAAATGTTTTCTTCCATGATTCAGATAGAGCATGCAATTTTAAGCAACTTTCTAATTTACTCATAGAAACAAAGAAACATAGATATTGATGGTAGATAATAGCCATAGCCCCAGCAAGTCTGCCCTATATTACCTTACAGTATAAATGTATCTAGTTTGTAGGATAGCCTTATGCTTGTCCCATGCATTTTTAAAGTCCCCCACAGTGTTTTTCGCTACTACCTCTTGAGAAAGTTTATTCCATAAATCAATAATTCTTTCTGTAAAGAAGTGCTTCCTCAAATTACTCCTGAATCTACTACCCTTTAGCTAGAGATCATGACCCCTTGTTCTTGAATTTTCCATTATATTTAAATTAACCACATCCTCAGTTTTACTAAGCCCTTTAACATACTTGAAAGTTGTTATTATATCACCTCTTTCCCTTCTCTCCTCTAAGCTATACATATTTAGGTCATTGAGCCTATCCTGGTAAGTTTTATTTTTTAGAAAATGTACCATTTTGGTAGCCCTCCTTTGTACAGATTCAAGTTTGTTAATATCCTTTTGAAGATATGGCCTCCAGAACTGCACACAGTACTCAAGATGAGGCCTATCTAATGGTCTATAAAGTGGCATAAGAACCTTACTATTTCTGCTGCAAATACCTCTACCAATACATCCAAGAAGTCTGCTAGCCTTACTCGCTGCATTACTACATTGTTTACTAAGTTTTAAATCATCTGAAATAATAACTTCCAAGTCCTGTTCTTCATCTGTAACAGTCAGTAAAGTGTCATCGAGTCTGTAATTAACATTTGTATTTTTCTTCCCTAAATGCATTATTTTACACTTTGCTGTGTTAAACTTTAGATCCCAGTCAGTTGTCCAATCCTCCAATTGTTGTATATCACTTCTCATTTTGTCTACCCCCCTGGAACATCCACTCTGTTACAAATGTAATCATCTGCCAACAGACATACTTTCCCCTGTAACTCCTGTTATCAATGTACCTTCGTTCTCTTGCTATCTTTATTTGAAAAAGAAGGCATCTAAGCTAAGGAGCCAGCCAATTTTTGGTTTAGACCCTGGACAGCACTTATTTATTGGCGGGTGAATTTATCCACCAATCAGCAAGAACAACCCAAGTTGTTCACCAAAAATGGTCCGGCATCTAAACTTACATTCTTGCTTTTCAAATAAAGATATTATTATTATTATTATCAGTTATTTGTAGAGCGCCGACAAATTTACCAAGAGAATGAAGAAAATTAAATAATAGAAGTAAATAAGAAAGTTGCTTAAAATTGCATGCTCTATCTGAATCATGAACGAAAAAATTTGGGTTCAGTGTCCCTTTAAAAATCTAACATGTGCTCACTGCTAACTAAAGATAAAATTCTATAAAAATGCCTTAAGCCCAATTCCACATAAAAATGCCTGTCACAATAGTACCCTGTCTATTATGTACAACCCCAAGTGCCAAGTGTACCTACTATAACTGGACCTGTAAAAAGGTCTGTTGCCAGTTTTTTTTTAAATCTTTATATATATATATATATATATATATATATA
Source organism: Bombina bombina (assembly GCF_027579735.1). NCBI lineage: Eukaryota > Metazoa > Chordata > Amphibia > Anura > Bombinatoridae > Bombina > Bombina bombina. Next base: position 974,563,410 of record NC_069503.1, read on the forward strand.
TATATATATATATATATATATATATATATATATATATATATATATATATATATATATACTGTATATATGCATACATGAATACAAGAAAAATAGCACAATCCCACGGTTTGTCAAATGCCACGGTGTACTGCAAAGTATCCACAACACAGACCCAGGCACTCGATGGTCTTTATAAAAAGTAATTCATTTTATTCAATATAATGTCATTTTAAATTTTATTTAATAAAATGTATTACTTTTTAAAAAGACCATCGAGAGCCTGCATTTGGGACTGTGTTTTTTTTATATATATATATATATATATAAATATATATATATATATATATATATACACACATACATATATATATATATATATATATATATATATATATATATATATATATATATATATACACAATACATAAATATTGTTATTTTAATGCATTCAGCATGTCGTTTTCCAGCAATAAAGTAATTATAATTTAAAATGTACAATAGTTTAAAGGTAATGTCAATTATGGTAATGTGCACTCTTTCTACAACAATATCTTTAGGCAAGCCATGCACAGTTTACAGTTTACATTTTGTATTCCTAATTATCTTAAATACAAAGTTGACTTCATATGTTTTATGACATTTTGCAGCATGACCTTGACCAAATATATAACATATTATGCTAATAAGAAATATCCATGGTCCCTATTTTTAGACAGCTATATTTTTAAGTCAGTTACTGTTGCCAAAGTCTCTCTGACAGCTGTAAATGCATCATAATGGATACAAATCTAATCTTAACATAGGGTGAATCAATATGTATCTGTATAGTATAACTGTTGAATTATTTACTTTAAACTTGTGTCACCCAAACATGATGTGTTCCATTTTTATTTTGTTGTTTCTGTTAAAGGGACACTGAACCCAAATTTTTTCTTTCCTGATTCAGTTAGAGCATGCAATTTAAAGCAACTTTCAAATTTACTCAGATTATTAATTTTTCTTTATTCTCTTATATCTCTTTTTGAAAAAGAAAGCATCTAAGCTATTTTTTTGGTTCAGAACCATGGACTGCACATGTTTATTGGTTGTTGAATTTATTCACCAATCAGCAAGAACAACCCAGGTTGTTCACCAAAAATGGGCCAGCATCTAAACTTACATCCTTGCTTTTCAAATAAAGATACCAAGAGAATGAAGAAAATTTGATAATAGGAGTAAATGGGAAAGTTGCTTAAAATTGCATGCTCTATCTGAATCACGAAAGAAAACATTAGCGTTCAGTATCCCTTTAAGATCTAGTTACTGAATACAGTTGAAATGTATCACATCCCATTCTCTGTGAAAGGAGTTAAAAGCATGTCACATAACACCAAATGTAATTGTATTCTGACATAATTTAAATGTAAATAAATGTAATACCTATGTGAAAATACACACATTAGAAATAATGCAAACAGTATAGTAAACAATTCACTCAAGTGAAGCTGTCTGTCTGTTTCACTTTTCTAATTAGAAGTCATCCAATGTGATAAGGTAAGTAAGACTCCCAAAATCATAATTACCTTTGCAACATTTGCATGTTTAATTCATATTCCATTTCATATTCCATTTCCTTTCATAGTACAGTACACATGAACAGGACCAACATTTCGGCCCCAGCATGGGCCATTATCAAGGTGCACAATACCTGAACAGAACTGCTTAAATACACGGAGATTCATAACTTCCCGCCAGGCTCCCTTAGCTGATGTCACATATCTACCTTTTCCATGCTCAGCTTTATATCGCCACCTAGTGGACATTTTTACAAACTGCATTGTTTGCTTCTATATTTTCTTAATGGGCTTGCTGAAAAAAGACACTGCCATCAGTACTGAAAGAACCTAGATATCATCATTCCAAATATTAAAGTGCATAACACAAATTACAGAAAGCACACTAAGGACAAGAATGTATACAGCCCCTAAGGTTGGACTGCGTCCAGCTCATCTATCCAGCTGACCTCCCTTTGGAGTAGAAACTTTTTCCTATCACCCCCCCAACTTGTTTTACTATCTGGTATATAGGGGCACATCACAAACTTGATGTGGGATGTCTACACTTCAAAAAATGTTTTGCAACAGGTTGATCAGTTTTGCCAGTATCGATCGCTGCTCTTATGCTGGACCTATGTACTGCCATCCTCTCCTTCATCATGCATTCCGTTTTCCCTACATAGGATTTCCCACACGGTCAAGTGCATATTTAATCCTGTATTTTTTACCTGTTCTACTGTGGCTAAATGTGTCCCCTAAAAGGCTATTGTATGTTACACACCCATGACATTTGCACCCTCCTGGTTTTCTCGTCAAAAAATGAGTACCATTTGTCTCATATTTATCTGTTGGATCTTCATTTATCAGCAGGTCTTTTAAATTCCCCCCTCCTATATAAAAATATTGGTGGTTCCCTCACATACACCAAGTATGCGTAAATAACGCAAAAAAAATCCATACTGCACAAAATCCAAGGCCTGACTTTACGTGTTAGTGCACACTTTCCCCCATAGACATCAATGGGTAGAAAGTATTAGAAAAAAACTAACACTTGCGATTGCAAAATGGCGATCGCCGTAATGCAACCTCATTGATGTCTATGGAGAAAAGAAAGTTATGTTAAAACACCCTAACATAAACCCCTAGTCTAAACACCCCTAATCCACCACTCCCTGACATCGCCAACACTAAATAAACCTATTAACCCCTAAACCGCCAGCCCCCACATCATTACTAATTAAATAAACGGCCCCCACATCGCTACAAATAAAATAAACCTATTAACTCCTAAACTGCCAGCCCCCCACATCGTAACACTCTAAATTAAACCCCTAAACCTAACACCCCCCTTATTTTAAATTAAATTTACAATATAACTATCTTTAAATAAATAAAAACTTACCTGTGAAATAAAAAAAACTAAGTTTAAACTATAAAGTAACCTAACCTTACTATTTTAAAACCATAAAATTAGCAAAAAATAAAAAAACTAAATTACAAATTAAAAAATTCCTAACACTACGAACATTTTTAAAAAAATTACATTACAAAAAATAAAAACTCTAAAATTACGAAAAATAAAAAACTCTAAGATTACAAAAAATAATAAACAAAATTATCCAAAATAATAACAATTAAACCTAATCTAATAGCTCTATAAAAACAAAAAAGCTCCCCAAAATAAAAACACCCCTAACCTAACAATAAACTACCAATAGCCCTTAAAAGGGCCTTTTGTAGGGCATTGCCCTGAAGCAATCAGATATTTTACATAAAAAATGATGACGTACCCTCTCACAGTAAAACCCCCCACCCAACCAACCCCCAAAATAAAAGAAACCTACCTCTAAAAAAATTAAGGTACCCATTACCCCTAAAGGGGCATTTGTATCGGCATTAAAAGGGCATTCAGCTCTTTTGTACCCAAAGCCCTAATCGAAAAAAAAATAAAAAAAAAATAAAAACATCTTAACTCTAACCCCAGGAAATCTACTCACAGTTCCTGAAGTCTGGACATCCATCTTCATCCAGGCGGCGAGAAGTTTTCATCCAGGCGGTGATATCTTCATCCATCGCGGGGGCATCTCCTATCTTCTTCCAGGTATCCTTAGCTACAATGCTTAAGGACATAAAGGGTTCTGCAGGATGACATATTGAACGTTGAACATTGGAAACAGAGAAATTAGAGGTGAAAAGAGGAGGGCCTATCATATATCAAATACCAAATATCAACTATTGGCTATTTCTGCCAATAGTTGATAATATCAAATTCAAAGTTGAAGCCCTTTCCTTGTTTTTTTTTACATATTCATTACGGAGCACTGGGGCTCCGCTATTTTCCTTGTATCCACGCCCCTGGAGCCTAGAGCCTATCACAGGCCACGCTATCTACTGGCCTGAGACGTCACTACATTGGAACTTGCACAGATCATTACCGCCGAAGTGCCAATTAAGGGGAAAAAGTTTCAGCTGCAGTTGCAGTAGTGGTGAGTGGTTCCCCACCGCAACTCTTGGAGCGCTGAGGATCCCAAAAGTATTGGCTGCTACTACGACGGGTAAAGCCAAGTGTCACCACTCACAGAGTGGACTTTATATACAAACCTTGCATATTTAGCTTTTATATAGGGGTAGGAGGGATAGGCACCCCGATCCCCTGAGCCCATCCTAAGTCTAGTTCAGGAACAGGTGCATTGCAGGGGTAGGAGGGATTAAGGCCCTGATCCCCTTAAGGATAAAAGTTGAACTATATATATATATATATATATATATATATATATATATATATTATGGATGCAGTATAATTAGCACATTTACAAAAAAATGTTAGATGCGCCTAGTAAAAAAAACAGTGTATATATATATATATACAAATACCAAATATGTATATATATATATATATATATATATAAAATACTACACCTATACTGTGATAGAGTGATATGCCAAATCTGAAAATGCTGTGCAATTTGAAATTATCTAAAAATGTACACAACCTATGAGAGTGCAGTTCCCTTCCGTGTTTTGTATATTTCTAGGGTGGTTACATATTCCTGTGCACCCTTCCCTTGTTTTCAGTTTGTTTGGATTTGAAAGCTTGCATTGTGTGGCTGTTTTAGGGTCTCAGGTATTGGAGAGGACCTTGACGTGGTACCTGAGCTTGTCCCATTTGGCCAGATGCGGTGACTAACCTTTCCATTTTTGCTTTTAAATCTTAGCTGAGAGCTTGTAAGTGAGTGCTGGGTTTTCTCTGTGTGTTGTATTAATTTGTTTTGTAATTTTCCCTATGGTTCTTGCACCCAGACCTGTCTGGGGTTAACTGCTTGTGGCTCTGTGGACAGCACAGCTTCCTGTGAGTGCCAGTGGCACCCAGGGCTGAGCATGTTGCAGGGTCATGGGATGTGTACCCAGTCCGGTATGAGAGTGCAGTTCCCTTCCGTGTTTTGTATATTTCTAGGGTGGTTACATATTCCTGTGCACCCTTCCCTTGTTTTCAGTTTGTTTGGATTTGAAAGCTTGCATTGTGTTGCTGTTTTAGGGTCTCAGGTATTGGAGAGGACCTTGACGTGGTACCTGAGCTTGTCCCATTTGGCCAGATGCGGTGACTAACCTTTCCATTTTTGCTTTTAAATCTTAGCTGAGAGCTTGTAAGTGAGTGCTGGGTTTTCTCTGTGTGTTGTATTAATTTGTTTTGTAATTTTCCCTATGGTTCTTGCACCCAGACCTGTCTGGGGTTAACTGCTTGTGGCTCTGTGGACAGCACAGCTTCCTGTGAGTGCCAGTGGCACCCAGGGCTGAGCATGTTGCAGGGTCATGGGATGTGTACCCAGTCCGGTATGAGAGTGCAGTTCCCTTCCGTGTTTTGTATATTTCTAGGGTGGTTACATATTCCTGTGCACCCTTCCCTTGTTTTCAGTTTGTTTGGATTTGAAAGCTTGCATTGTGTGGCTGTTTTAGGGTCTCAGGTATTGGAGAGGACCTTGACGTGGTACCTGAGCTTGTCCCATTTGGCCAGATGCGGTGACTAACCTTTCCATTTTTGCTTTTAAATCTTAGCTGAGAGCTTGTAAGTGAGTGCTGGGTTTTCTCTGTGTGTTGTATTAATTTGTTTTGTAATTTTCCCTATGGTTCTTGCACCCAGACCTGTCTGGGGTTAACTGCTTGTGGCTCTGTGGACAGCACAGCTTCCTGTGAGTGCCAGTGGCACCCAGGGCTGAGCATGTTGCAGGGTCATGGGATGTGTACCCAGTCCGGTATGAGAGTGCAGTTCCCTTCCGTGTTTTGTATATTTCTAGGGTGGTTACATATTCCTGTGCACCCTTCCCTTGTTTTCAGTTTGTTTGGATTTGAAAGCTTGCATTGTGTGGCTGTTTTAGGGTCTCAGGTATTGGAGAGGACCTTGACGTGGTACCTGAGCTTGTCCCATTTGGCCAGATGCGGTGACTAACCTTTCCATTTTTGCTTTTAAATCTTAGCTGAGAGCTTGTAAGTGAGTGCTGGATTTTCTCTGTGTGTTGTATTAATTTGTTTTGTAATTTTCCCTATGGTTCTTGCACCCAGACCTGTCTGGGGTTAACTGCTTGTGGCTCTGTGGACAGCACAGCTTCCTGTGAGTGCCAGTGGCACCCAGGGCTGAGCATGTTGCAGGGTCATGGGATGTGTACCCAGTCCGGTATGAGAGTGCAGTTCCCTTCCGTGTTTTGTATATTTCTAGGGTGGTTACATATTCCTGTGCACCCTTCCCTTGTTTTCAGTTTGTTTGGATTTGAAAGCTTGCATTGTGTGGCTGTTTTAGGGTTTCAGGTATTGGAGAGGACCTTGACGTGGTACCTGAGCTTGTCCCATTTGGCCAGATGCGGTGACTAACCTTTCCATTTTTGCTTTTAAATCTTAGCTGAGAGCTTGTAAGTGAGTGCTGGGTTTTCTCTGTGTGTTGTATTAATTTGTTTTGTAATTTTCCCTATGGTTCTTGCACCCAGACCTGTCTGGGGTTAACTGCTTGTGGCTCTGTGGACAGCACAGCTTCCTGTGAGTGCCAGTGGCACCCAGGGCTGAGCATGTTGCAGGGTCATGGGATGTATACCCAGTCCGGTATGAGAGTGCAGTTCCCTTCCGTGTTTTGTATATTTCTAGGGTGGTTACATATTCCTGTGCACCCTTCCCTTGTTTTCAGTTTGTTTGGATTTGAAAGCTTGCATTGTGTGGCTGTTTTAGGGTCTCAGGTATTGGAGAGGACCTTGACGTGGTACCTGAGCTTGTCCCATTTGGCCAGATGCGGTGACTAACCTTTCCATTTTTGCTTTTAAATCTTAGCTGAGAGCTTGTAAGTGAGTGCTGGGTTTTCTCTGTGTGTTGTATTAATTTGTTTTGTAATTTTCCCTATGGTTCTTGCACCCAGACCTGTCTGGGGTTAACTGCTTGTGGCTCTGTGGACAGCACAGCTTCCTGTGAGTGGGAGTGGCACCCAGGGCTGAGCATGTTGCAGGGTCATGGGATGTGTACCCAGTCCGGTATGAGAGTGCAGTTCCCTTCCGTGTTTTGTATATTTCTAGGGTGGTTACATATTCCTGTGCACCCTTCCCTTGTTTTCAGTTTGTTTGGATTTGAAAGCTTGCATTGTGTGGCTGTTTTAGGGTCTCAGGTATTGGAGAGGACCTTGACGTGGTACCTGAGCTTGTCCCATTTGGCCAGATGCGGTGACTAACCTTTCCATTTTTGCTTTTAAATCTTAGCTGAGAGCTTGTAAGTGAGTGCTGGGTTTTCTCTGTGTGTTGTATTAATTTGTTTTGTAATTTTCCCTATGGTTCTTGCACCCAGACCTGTCTGGGGTTAACTGCTTGTGGCTCTGTGGACAGCACAGCTTCCTGTGAGTGCCAGTGGCACCCAGGGCTGAGCATGTTGCAGGGTCATGGGATGTGTACCCAGTCCGGTATGAGAGTGCAGTTCCCTTCCGTGTTTTGTATATTTCTAGGGTGGTTACATATTCCTGTGCACCCTTCCCTTGTTTTCAGTTTGTTTGGATTTGAAAGCTTGCATTGTGTGGCTGTTTTAGGGTCTCAGGTATTGGAGAGGACCTTGACGTGGTACCTGAGCTTGTCCCATTTGGCCAGATGCGGTGACTAACCTTTCCATTTTTGCTTTTAAATCTTAGCTGAGAGCTTGTAAGTGAGTGCTGGGTTTTCTCTGTGTGTTGTATTAATTTGTTTTGTAATTTTCCCTATGGTTCTTGCACCCAGACCTGTCTGGGGTTAACTGCTTGTGGCTCTGTGGACAGCACAGCTTCCTGTGAGTGCCAGTGGCACCCAGGGCTGAGCATGTTGCAGGGTCATGGGATGTGTACCCAGTCCGGTATGAGAGTGCAGTTCCCTTCCGTGTTTTGTATATTTCTAGGGTGGTTACATATTCCTGTGCACCCTTCCCTTGTTTTCAGTTTGTTTGGATTTGAAAGCTTGCATTGTGTGGCTGTTTTAGGGTCTCAGGTATTGGAGAGGACCTTGACGTGGTACCTGAGCTTGTCCCATTTGGCCAGATGCGGTGACTAACCTTTCCATTTTTGCTTTTAAATCTTAGCTGAGAGCTTGTAAGTGAGTGCTGGGTTTTCTCTGTGTGTTGTATTAATTTGTTTTGTAATTTTCCCTATGGTTCTTGCACCCAGACCTGTCTGGGGTTAACTGCTTGTGGCTCTGTGGACAGCACAGCTTCCTGTGAGTGCCAGTGGCACCCAGGGCTGAGCATGTTGCAGGGTCATGGGATGTGTACCCAGTCCGGTATGAGAGTGCAGTTCCCTTCCGTGTTTTGTATATTTCTAGGGTGGTTACATATTCCTGTGCACCCTTCCCTTGTTTTCAGTTTGTTTGGATTTGAAAGCTTGCATTGTGTGGCTGTTTTAGGGTCTCAGGTATTGGAGAGGACCTTGACGTGGTACTTGAGCTTGCCCCATTTGGCCAGATGCGGTGACTAACCTTTCCATTTTTGCTTTTAAATCTTAGCTGAGAGCTTGTAAGTGAGTGCTGGGTTTTCTCTGTGTGTTGTATTAATTTGTTTTGTAATTTTCCCTATGGTTCTTGCACCCAGACCTGTCTGGGGTTAACTGCTTGTGGCTCTGTGGACAGCACAGCTTCCTGTGAGTGCCAGTGGCACCCAGGGCTGAGCATGTTGCAGGGTCATGGGATGTGTACCCAGTCCGGTATGAGAGTGCAGTTCCCTTCCGTGTTTTGTATATTTCTAGGGTGGTTACATATTCCTGTGCACCCTTCCCTTGTTTTCAGTTTGTTTGGATTTGAAAGCTTGCATTGTGTGGCTGTTTTAGGGTCTCAGGTATTGGAGAGGACCTTGACGTGGTACCTGAGCTTGTCCCATTTGGCCAGATGCGGTGACTAACCTTTCCATTTTTGCTTTTAAATCTTAGCTGAGAGCTTGTAAGTGAGTGCTGGGTTTTCTCTGTGTGTTGTATTAATTTGTTTTGTAATTTTCCCTATGGTTCTTGCACCCAGACCTGTCTGGGGTTAACTGCTTGTGGCTCTGTGGACAGCACAGCTTCCTGTGAGTGCCAGTGGCACCCAGGGCTGAGCATGTTGCAGGGTCATGGGATGTGTACCCAGTCCGGTATGAGAGTGCAGTTCCCTTCCGTGTTTTGTATATTTCTAGGGTGGTTACATATTCCTGTGCACCCTTCCCTTGTTTTCAGTTTGTTTGGATTTGAAAGCTTGCATTGTGTGGCTGTTTTAGGGTCTCAGGTATTGGAGAGGACCTTGACGTGGTACCTGAGCTTGTCCCATTTGGCCAGATGCGGTGACTAACCTTTCCATTTTTGCGTTTAAATCTTAGCTGAGAGCTTGTAAGTGAGTGCTGGGTTTTCTCTGTGTGTTGTATTAATTTGTTTTGTAATTTTCCCTATGGTTCTTGCACCCAGACCTGTCTGGGGTTAACTGCTTGTGGCTCTGTGGACAGCACAGCTTCCTGTGAGTGCCAGTGGCACCCAGGGCTGAGCATGTTGCAGGGTCATCGGATGTGTACCCAGTGCGGTATGAGAGTGCAGTTCCCTTCCGTGTTTTGTATATTTCTAGGGTGGTTACATATTCCTGTGCACCCTTCCCTTGTTTTCAGTTTGTTTGGATTTGAAAGCTTGCATTGTGTGGCTGTTTTAGGGTCTCAGGTATTGGAGAGGACCTTGACGTGGTACCTGAGCTTGTCCCATTTGGCCAGATGCGGTGACTAACCTTTCCATTTTTGCTTTTAAATCTTAGCTGAGAGCTTGTAAGTGAGTGCTGGGTTTTCTCTGTGTGTTGTATTAATTTGTTTTGTAATTTTCCCTATGGTTCTTGCACCCAGACCTGTCTGGGGTTAACTGCTTGTGGCTCTGTGGACAGCACAGCTTCCTGTGAGTGCCAGTGGCACCCAGGGCTGAGCATGTTGCAGGGTCATGGGATGTGTACCCAGTGCGGTATGAGAGTGCAGTTCCCTTCCGTGTTTTGTATATTTCTAGGGTGGTTACATATTCCTGTGCACCCTTCCCTTGTTTTCAGTTTGTTTGGATTTGAAAGCTTGCATTGTGTTACTGTTTTAGGGTCTCAGGTATTGGAGAGGACCTTGACGTGGTACCTGAGCTTGTCCCATTTGGCCAGATGCGGTGACTAACCTTTCCATTTTTGCTTTTAAATCTTAGCTGAGAGCTTGTAAGTGAGTGCTGGGTTTTCTCTGTGTGTTGTATTAATTTGTTTTGTAATTTTCCCTATGGTTCTTGCACCCAGACCTGTCTGGGGTTAACTGCTTGTGGCTCTGTGGACAGCACAGCTTCCTGTGAGTGCCAGTGGCACCCAGGGCTGAGCATGTTGCAGGGTCATGGGATGTGTACCCAGTCCGGTATGAGAGTGCAGTTCCCTTCCGTGTTTTGTATATTTCTAGGGTGGTTACATATTCCTGTGCACCCTTCCCTTGTTTTCAGTTTGTTTGGATTTGAAAGCTTGCATTGTGTGGCTGTTTTAGGGTCTCAGGGTATTGGAGAGGACCTTGACGTGGTACCTGAGCTTGTCCCATTTGGCCAGATGCGGTGACTAACCTTTCCATTTTTGCTTTTAAATCTTAGCTGAGAGCTTGTAAGTGAGTGCTGGGTTTTCTCTGTGTGTTGTATTAATTTGTTTTGTAATTTTCCCTATGGTTCTTGCACCCAGACCTGTCTGGGGTTAACTGCTTGTGGCTCTGTGGACAGCACAGCTTCCTGTGAGTGCCAGTGGCACCCAGGGCTGAGCATGTTGCAGGGTCATGGGATGTGTACCCAGTCCGGTATGAGAGTGCAGTTCCCTTCCGTGTTTTGTATATTTCTAGGGTGGTTACATATTCCTGTGCACCCTTCCCTTGTTTTCAGTTTGTTTGGATTTGAAAGCTTGCATTGTGTGGCTGTTTTAGGGTCTCAGGTATTGGAGAGGACCTTGACGTGGTACCTGAGCTTGTCCCATTTGGCCAGATGCGGTGACTAACCTTTCCATTTTTGCTTTTAAATCTTAGCTGAGAGCTTGTAAGTGAGTGCTGGGTTTTCTCTGTGTGTTGTATTAATTTGTTTTGTAATTTTCCCTATGGTTCTTGCACCCAGACCTGTCTGGGGTTAACTGCTTGTGGCTCTGTGGACAGCACAGCTTCCTGTGAGTGCCAGTGGCACCCAGGGCTGAGCATGTTGCAGGGTCATGGGATGTGTACCCAGTCCGGTATGAGAGTGCAGTTCCCTTCCGTGTTTTGTATATTTCTAGGGTGGTTACATATTCCTGTGCACCCTTCCCTTGTTTTCAGTTTGTTTGGATTTGAAAGCTTGCATTGTGTGGCTGTTTTAGGGTCTCAGGTATTGGAGAGGACCTTGACGTGGTACCTGAGCTTGTCCCATTTGGCCAGATGCGGTGACTAACCTTTCCATTTTTGCTTTTAAATCTTAGCTGAGAGCTTGTAAGTGAGTGCTGGGTTTTCTCTGTGTGTTGTATTAATTTGTTTTGTAATTTTCCCTATGGTTCTTGCACCCAGACCTGTCTGGGGTTAACTGCTTGTGGCTCTGTGGACAGCACAGCTTCCTGTGAGTGCCAGTGGCACCCAGGGCTGAGCATGTTGCAGGGTCATGGGATGTGTACCCATTCCGGTATGAGAGTGCAGTTCCCTTCCGTGTTTTGTATATTTCTAGGGTGGTTACATATTCCTGTGCACCCTTCCCTTGTTTTCAGTTTGTTTGGATTTGAAAGCTTGCATTGTGTGGCTGTTTTAGGGTCTCAGGTATTGGAGAGGACCTTGACGTGGTACCTGAGCTTGTCCCATTTGGCCAGATGCGGTGACTAACCTTTCCATTTTTGCTTTTAAATCTTAGCTGAGAGCTTGTAAGTGAGTGCTGGGTTTTCTCTGTGTGTTGTATTAATTTGTTTTGTAATTTTCCCTATGGTTCTTGCACCCAGACCTGTCTGGGGTTAACTGCTTGTGGCTCTGTGGACAGCACAGCTTCCTGTGAGTGCCAGTGGCACCCAGGGCTGAGCATGTTGCAGGGTCATGGGATGTGTACCCAGTCCGGTATGAGAGTGCAGTTCCCTTCCGTGTTTTGTATATTTCTAGGGTGGTTACATATTCCTGTGCACCCTTCCCTTGTTTTCAGTTTGTTTGGATTTGAAAGCTTGCATTGTGTGGCTGTTTTAGGGTCTCAGGTATTGGAGAGGACCTTGACGTGGTACCTGAGCTTGTCCCATTTGGCCAGATGCGGTGACTAACCTTTCCATTTTTGCTTTTAAATCTTAGCTGAGAGCTTGTAAGTGAGTGCTGGGTTTTCTCTGTGTGTTGTATTAATTTGTTTTGTAATTTTCACTATGGTTCTTGCACCCAGACCTGTCTGGGGTTAACTGCTTGTGGCTCTGTGGACAGCACAGCTTCCTGTGAGTGCCAGTGGCACCCAGGGCTGAGCATGTTGCAGTGTCATGGGATGTGTACCCAGTCCGGTATGAGAGTGCAGTTCCCTTCCGTGTTTTGTATATTTCTAGGGTGGTTACATATTCCTGTGCACCCTTCCCTTGTTTTCAGTTTGTTTGGATTTGAAAGCTTGCATTGTGTGGCTGTTTTAGGGTCTCAGGTATTGGAGAGGACCTTGACGTGGTACCTGAGCTTGTCCCATTTGGCCAGATGCGGTGACTAACCTTTCCATTTTTGCTTTTAAATCTTAGCTGAGAGCTTGTAAGTGAGTGCTGGGTTTTCTCTGTGTGTTGTATTAATTTGTTTTGTAATTTTCCCTATGGTTCTTGCACCCAGACCTGTCTGGGGTTAACTGCTTGTGGCTCTGTGGACAGCACAGCTTCCTGTGAGTGCCAGTGGCACCCAGGGCTGAGCATGTTGCAGGGTCATGGGATGTGTACCCAGTCCGGTATGAGAGTGCAGTTCCCTTCCGTGTTTTGTATATTTCTAGGGTGGTTACATATTCCTGTGCACCCTTCCCTTGTTTTCAGTTTGTTTGGATTTGAAAGCTTGCATTGTGTGGCTGTTTTAGGGTCTCAGGTATTGGAGAGGACCTTGACGTGGTACCTGAGCTTGTCCCATTTGGCCAGATGCGGTGACTAACCTTTCCATTTTTGCTTTTAAATCTTAGCTGAGAGCTTGTAAGTGAGTGCTGGGTTTTCTCTGTGTGTTGTATTAATTTGTTTTGTAATTTTCCCTATGGTTCTTGCACCCAGACCTGTCTGGGGTTAACTGCTTGTGGCTCTGTGGACAGCACAGCTTCCTGTGAGTGCCAGTGGCACCCAGGGCTGAGCATGTTGCAGGGTCATGGGATGTGTACCCAGTGCGGTATGAGAGTGCAGTTCCCTTCCGTGTTTTGTATATTTCTAGGGTGGTTACATATTCCTGTGCACCCTTCCCTTGTTTTCAGTTTGTTTGGATTTGAAAGCTTGCATTGTGTTACTGTTTTAGGGTCTCAGGTATTGGAGAGGACCTTGACGTGGTACCTGAGCTTGTCCCATTTGGCCAGATGCGGTGACTAACCTTTCCATTTTTGCTTTTAAATCTTAGCTGAGAGCTTGTAAGTGAGTGCTGGGTTTTCTCTGTGTGTTGTATTAATTTGTTTTGTAATTTTCCCTATGGTTCTTGCACCCAGACCTGTCTGGGGTTAACTGCTTGTGGCTCTGTGGACAGCACAGCTTCCTGTGAGTGCCAGTGGCACCCAGGGCTGAGCATGTTGCAGGGTCATGGGATGTGTACCCAGTCCGGTATGAGAGTGCAGTTCCCTTCCGTGTTTTGTATATTTCTAGGGTGGTTACATATTCCTGTGCACCCTTCCCTTGTTTTCAGTTTGTTTGGATTTGAAAGCTTGCATTGTGTGGCTGTTTTAGGGTCTCAGGTATTGGAGAGGACCTTGACGTGGTACCTGAGCTTGTCCCATTTGGCCAGATGCGGTGACTAACCTTTCCATTTTTGCTTTTAAATCTTAGCTGAGAGCTTGTAAGTGAGTGCTGGGTTTTCTCTGTGTGTTGTATTAATTTGTTTTGTAATTTTCCCTATGGTTCTTGCACCCAGACCTGTCTGGGGTTAACTGCTTGTGGCTCTGTGGACAGCACAGCTTCCTGTGAGTGCCAGTGGCACCCAGGGCTGAGCATGTTGCAGGGTCATGGGATGTGTACCCAGTCCGGTATGAGAGTGCAGTTCCCTTCCGTGTTTTGTATATTTCTAGGGTGGTTACATATTCCTGTGCACCCTTCCCTTGTTTTCAGTTTGTTTGGATTTGAAAGCTTGCATTGTGTGGCTGTTTTAGGGTCTCAGGTATTGGAGAGGACCTTGACGTGGTACCTGAGCTTGTCCCATTTGGCCAGATGCGGTGACTAACCTTTCCATTTTTGCTTTTAAATCTTAGCTGAGAGCTTGTAAGTGAGTGCTGGGTTTTCTCTGTGTGTTGTATTAATTTGTTTTGTAATTTTCCCTATGGTTCTTGCACCCAGACCTGTCTGGGGTTAACTGCTTGTGGCTCTGTGGACAGCACAGCTTCCTGTGAGTGCCAGTGGCACCCAGGGCTGAGCATGTTGCAGGGTCATGGGATGTGTACCCAGTCCGGTATGAGAGTGCAGTTCCCTTCCGTGTTTTGTATATTTCTAGGGTGGTTACATATTCCTGTGCACCCTTCCCTTGTTTTCAGTTTGTTTGGATTTGAAAGCTTGCATTGTGTGGCTGTTTTAGGGTCTCAGGTATTGGAGAGGACCTTGACGTGGTACCTGAGCTTGTCCCATTTGGCCAGATGCGGTGACTAACCTTTCCATTTTTGCTTTTAAATCTTAGCTGAGAGCTTGTAAGTGAGTGCTGGGTTTTCTCTGTGTGTTGTATTAATTTGTTTTGTAATTTTCCCTATGGTTCTTGCACCCAGACCTGTCTGGGGTTAACTGCTTGTGGCTCTGTGGACAGCACAGCTTCCTGTGAGTGCCAGTGGCACCCAGGGCTGAGCATGTTGCAGGGTCATGGGATGTGTACCCAGTCCGGTATGAGAGTGCAGTTCCCTTCCGTGTTTTGTATATTTCTAGGGTGGTTACATATTCCTGTGCACCCTTCCCTTGTTTTCAGTTTGTTTGGATTTGAAAGCTTGCATTGTGTGGCTGTTTTAGGGTCTCAGGTATTGGAGAGGACCTTGACGTGGTACCTGAGCTTGTCCCATTTGGCCAGATGCGGTGACTAACCTTTCCATTTTTTCTTTTAAATCTTAGCTGAGAGCTTGTAAGTGAGTGCTGGGTTTTCTCTGTGTGTTGTATTAATTTGTTTTGTAATTTTCCCTATGGTTCTTGCACCCAGACCTGTCTGGGGTTAACTGCTTGTGGCTCTGTGGACAGCACAGCTTCCTGTGAGTGCCAGTGGCACCCAGGGCTGAGCATGTTGCAGGGTCATGGGATGTGTACCCAGTCCGGTATGAGAGTGCAGTTCCCTTCCGTGTTTTGTATATTTCTAGGGTGGTTACATATTCCTGTGCACCCTTCCCTTGTTTTCAGTTTGTTTGGATTTGAAAGCTTGCATTGTGTGGCTGTTTTAGGGTCTCAGGTATTGGAGAGGACCTTGACGTGGTACCTGAGCTTGTCCCATTTGGCCAGATGCGGTGACTAACCTTTCCATTTTTGCTTTTAAATCTTAGCTGAGAGCTTGTAAGTGAGTGCTGGGTTTTCTCTGTGTGTTGTATTAATTTGTTTTGTAATTTTCCCTATGGTTCTTGCACCCAGACCTGTCTGGGGTTAACTGCTTGTGGCTCTGGGGACAGCACAGCTTCCTGTGAGTGCCAGTGGCACCCAGGGCTGAGCATGTTGCAGGGTCATGGGATGTGTACCCAGTCCGGTATGAGAGTGCAGTTCCCTTCCGTGTTTTGTATATTTCTAGGGTGGTTACATATTCCTGTGCACCCTTCCCTTGTTTTCAGTTTGTTTGGATTTGAAAGCTTGCATTGTGTGGCTGTTTTAGGGTCTCAGGTATTGGAGAGGACCTTGACGTGGTACCTGAGCTTGTCCCATTTGGCCAGATGCGGTGACTAACCTTTCCATTTTTGCTTTTAAATCTTAGCTGAGAGCTTGTAAGTGAGTGCTGGGTTTTCTCTGTGTGTTGTATTAATTTGTTTTGTAATTTTCCCTATGGTTCTTGCACCCAGACCTGTCTGGGGTTAACTGCTTGTGGCTCTGTGGACAGCACAGCTTCCTGTGAGTGCCAGTGGCACCCAGGGCTGAGCATGTTGCAGGGTCATGGGATGTGTACCCAGTCCGGTATGAGAGTGCAGTTCCCTTCCGTGTTTTGTATATTTCTAGGGTGGTTACATATTCCTGTGCACCCTTCCCTTGTTTTCAGTTTGTTTGGATTTGAAAGCTTGCATTGTGTGGCTGTTTTAGGGTCTCAGGTATTGGAGAGGACCTTGACGTGGTACCTGAGCTTGTCCCATTTGGCCAGATGCGGTGACTAACCTTTCCATTTTTGCTTTTAAATCTTAGCTGAGAGCTTGTAAGTGAGTGCTGGGTTTTCTCTGTGTGTTGTATTAATTTGTTTTGTAATTTTCCCTATGGTTCTTGCACCCAGACCTGTCTGGGGTTAACTGCTTGTGGCTCTGTGGACAGCACAGCTTCCTGTGAGTGCCAGTGGCACCCAGGGCTGAGCATGTTGCAGGGTCATGGGATGTGTACCCATTCCGGTATGAGAGTGCAGTTCCCTTCCGTGTTTTGTATATTTCTAGGGTGGTTACATATTCCTGTGCACCCTTCCCTTGTTTTCAGTTTGTTTGGATTTGAAAGCTTGCATTGTGTGGCTGTTTTAGGGTCTCAGGTATTGGAGAGGACCTTGACGTGGTACCTGAGCTTGTCCCATTTGGCCAGATGCGGTGACTAACCTTTCCATTTTTGCTTTTAAATCTTAGCTGAGAGCTTGTAAGTGAGTGCTGGGTTTTCTCTGTGTGTTGTATTAATTTGTTTTGTAATTTTCCCTATGGTTCTTGCACCCAGACCTGTCTGGGGTTAACTGCTTGTGGCTCTGTGGACAGCACAGCTTCCTGTGAGTGCCAGTGGCACCCAGGGCTGAGCATGTTGCAGGGTCATGGGATGTGTACCCAGTCCGGTATGAGAGTGCAGTTCCCTTCCGTGTTTTGTATATTTCTAGGGTGGTTACATATTCCTGTGCACCCTTCCCTTGTTTTCAGTTTGTTTGGATTTGAAAGCTTGCATTGTGTGGCTGTTTTAGGGTCTCAGGTATTGGAGAGGACCTTGACGTGGTACCTGAGCTTGTCCCATTTGGCCAGATGCGGTGACTAACCTTTCCATTTTTGCTTTTAAATCTTAGCTGAGAGCTTGTAAGTGAGTGCTGGGTTTTCTCTGTGTGTTGTATTAATTTGTTTTGTAATTTTCCCTATGGTTCTTGCACCCAGACCTGTCTGGGGTTAACTGCTTGTGGCTCTGTGGACAGCACAGCTTCCTGTGAGTGCCAGTGGCACCCAGGGCTGAGCATGTTGCAGGGTCATGGGATGTGTACCCAGTCCGGTATGAGAGTGCAGTTCCCTTCCGTGTTTTGTATATTTCTAGGGTGGTTACATATTCCTGTGCACCCTTCCCTTGTTTTCAGTTTGTTTGGATTTGAAAGCTTGCATTGTGTGGCTGTTTTAGGGTCTCAGGTATTGGAGAGGACCTTGACGTGGTACCTGAGCTTGTCCCATTTGGCCAGATGCGGTGACTAACCTTTCCATTTTTGCTTTTAAATCTTAGCTGAGAGCTTGTAAGTGAGTGCTGGGTTTTCTCTGTGTGTTGTATTAATTTGTTTTGTAATTTTCCCTATGGTTCTTGCACCCAGACCTGTCTGGGGTTAACTGCTTGTGGCTCTGTGGACAGCACAGCTTCCTGTGAGTGCCAGTGGCACCCAGGGCTGAGCATGTTGCAGGGTCATGGGATGTGTACCCAGTGCGGTATGAGAGTGCAGTTCCCTTCCGTGTTTTGTATATTTCTAGGGTGGTTACATATTCCTGTGCACCCTTCCCTTGTTTTCAGTTTGTTTGGATTTGAAAGCTTGCATTGTGTGGCTGTTTTAGGGTCTCAGGTATTGGAGAGGACCTTGACGTGGTACCTGAGCTTGTCCCATTTGGCCAGATGCGGTGACTAACCTTTCCATTTTTGCTTTTAAATCTTAGCTGAGAGCTTGTAAGTGAGTGCTGGGTTTTCTCTGTGTGTTGTATTAATTTGTTTTGTAATTTTCCCTATGGTTCTTGCACCCAGACCTGTCTGGGGTTAACTGCTTGTGGCTCTGTGGACAGCACAGCTTCCTGTGAGTGCCAGTGGCACCCAGGGCTGAGCATGTTGCAGGGTCATGGGATGTGTACCCAGTGCGGTATGAGAGTGCAGTTCCCTTCCGTGTTTTGTATATTTCTAGGGTGGTTACATATTCCTGTGCACCCTTCCCTTGTTTTCAGTTTGTTTGGATTTGAAAGCTTGCATTGTGTTACTGTTTTAGGGTCTCAGGTATTGGAGAGGACCTTGACGTGGTACCTGAGCTTGTCCCATTTGGCCAGATGCGGTGACTAACCTTTCCATTTTTGCTTTTAAATCTTAGCTGAGAGCTTGTAAGTGAGTGCTGGGTTTTCTCTGTGTGTTGTATTAATTTGTTTGGTAATTTTCCCTATGGTTCTTGCACCCAGACCTGTCTGGGGTTAACTGCTTGTGGCTCTGTGGACAGCACAGCTTCCTGTGAGTGCCAGTGGCACCCAGGGCTGAGCATGTTGCAGGGTCATGGGATGTGTACCCAGTGCGGTATGAGAGTGCAGTTCCCTTCCGTGTTTTGTATATTTCTAGGGTGGTTACATATTCCTGTGCACCCTTCCCTTGTTTTCAGTTTGTTTGGATTTGAAAGCTTGCATTGTGTGGCTGTTTTAGGGTCTCAGGTATTGGAGAGGACCTTGACGTGGTACCTGAGCTTGTCCCATTTGGCCAGATGCGGTGACTAACCTTTCCATTTTTGCTTTTAAATCTTAGCTGAGAGCTTGTAAGTGAGTGCTGGGTTTTCTCTGTGTGTTGTATTAATTTGTTTTGTAATTTTCCCTATGGTTCTTGCACCCAGACCTGTCTGGGGTTAACTGCTTGTGGCTCTGGGGACAGCACAGCTTCCTGTGAGTGCCAGTGGCACCCAGGGCTGAGCATGTTGCAGGGTCATGGGATGTGTACCCGGTCCGGTATGAGAGTGCAGTTCCCTTCCGTGTTTTGTATATTTCTAGGGTGGTTACATATTCCTGTGCACCCTTCCCTTGTGTTCAGTTTGTTTGGATTTGAAAGCTTGCATTGTGTGGCTGTTTTAGGGTCTCAGGTATTGGAGAGGACCTTGACGTGGTACCTGAGCTTGTCCCATTTGGCCAGATGCGGTGACTAACCTTTCCATTTTTGCTTTTAAATCTTAGCTGAGAGCTTGTAAGTGAGTGCTGGGTTTTCTCTGTGTGTTGTATTAATTTGTTTTGTAATTTTCCCTATGGTTCTTGCACCCAGACCTGTCTGGGGTTAACTGCTTGTGGCTCTGTGGACAGCACAGCTTCCTGTGAGTGCCAGTGGCACCCAGGGCTGAGCATGTTGCAGGGTCATGGGATGTGTACCCAGTCCGGTATGAGAGTGCAGTTCCCTTCCGTGTTTTGTATATTTCTAGGGTGGTTACATATTCCTGTGCACCCTTCCCTTGTTTTCAGTTTGTTTGGATTTGAAAGCTTGCATTGTGTGGCTGTTTTAGGGTCTCAGGTATTGGAGAGGACCTTGACGTGGTACCTGAGCTTGTCCCATTTGGCCAGATGCGGTGACTAACCTTTCCATTTTTGCTTTTAAATCTTAGCTGAGAGCTTGTAAGTGAGTGCTGGGTTTTCTCTGTGTGTTGTAGTAATTTGTTTTGTAATTTTCCCTATGGTTCTTGCACCCAGACCTGTCTGGGGTTAACTGCTTGTGGCTCTGTGGACAGCACAGCTTCCTGTGAGTGCCAGTGGCACCCAGGGCTGAGCATGTTGCAGGGTCATGGGATGTGTACCCAGTCCGGTATGAGAGTGCAGTTCCCTTCCGTGTTTTGTATATTTCTAGGGTGGTTACATATTCCTGTGCACCCTTCCCTTGTTTTCAGTTTGTTTGGATTTGAAAGCTTGCATTGTGTGGCTGTTTTAGGGTCTCAGGTATTGGAGAGGACCTTGACGTGGTACCTGAGCTTGTCCCATTTGGCCAGATGCGGTGACTAACCTTTCCATTTTTTCTTTTAAATCTTAGCTGAGAGCTTGTAAGTGAGTGCTGGGTTTTCTCTGTGTGTTGTATTAATTTGTTTTGTAATTTTCCCTATGGTTCTTGCACCCAGACCTGTCTGGGGTTAACTGCTTGTGGCTCTGTGGACAGCACAGCTTCCTGTGAGTGCCAGTGGCACCCAGGGCTGAGCATGTTGCAGGGTCATGGGATGTGTACCCAGTCCGGTATGAGAGTGCAGTTCCCTTCCGTGTTTTGTATATTTCTAGGGTGGTTACATATTCCTGTGCACCCTTCCCTTGTTTTCAGTTTGTTTGGATTTGAAAGCTTGCATTGTGTGGCTGTTTTAGGGTCTCAGGTATTGGAGAGGACCTTGACGTGGTACCTGAGCTTGTCCCATTTGGCCAGATGCGGTGACTAACCTTTCCATTTTTGCTTTTAAATCTTAGCTGAGAGCTTGTAAGTGAGTGCTGGGTTTTCTCTGTGTGTTGTATTAATTTGTTTTGTAATTTTCCCTATGGTTCTTGCACCCAGACCTGTCTGGGGTTAACTGCTTGTGGCTCTGTGGACAGCACAGCTTCCTGTGAGTGCCAGTGGCACCCAGGGCTGAGCATGTTGCAGGGTCATGGGATGTGTACCCAGTCCGGTATGAGAGTGCAGTTCCCTTCCGTGTTTTGTATATTTCTAGGGTGGTTACATATTCCTGTGCACCCTTCCCTTGTTTTCAGTTTGTTTGGATTTGAAAGCTTGCATTGTGTGGCTGTTTTAGGGTCTCAGGTATTGGAGAGGACCTTGACGTGGTACCTGAGCTTGTCCCATTTGGCCAGATGCGGTGACTAACCTTTCCATTTTTGCTTTTAAATCTTAGCTGAGAGCTTGTAAGTGAGTGCTGGGTTTTCTCTGTGTGTTGTATTAATTTGTTTTGTAATTTTCCCTATGGTTCTTGCACCCAGACCTGTCTGGGGTTAACTGCTTGTGGCTCTGTGGACAGCACAGCTTCCTGTGAGTGCCAGTGGCACCCAGGGCTGAGCATGTTGCAGGGTCATGGGATGTGTACCCAGTCCGGTATGAGAGTGCAGTTCCCTTCCGTGTTTTATATATATATATATATATATATATATATATATATATATATATATATATATATATATATATATATATATATATATATATATATATATATATATATATATATATAAAATACTACACCTATACTGTGATAGAGTGATATGCCAAATCTGAAAATGCTGTGCAATTTGAAATTATCTAAAAATGTACACAACCTGTGTTGATATCAGAATCGATATAGAACTGACCACATAAAATAAGTTACAAACAATGATATAATGTAGTGGACTAACAAAAGCTCACCATTGCTACATATGATCCATGTGAAGGGAATAAATAAAATATTGCACAGCATTTTCACATTTGGCATATCACTCTATCACAGTATACCGTAGGTGTAGTATTTTCAATATATATATATATATATATATATATATATATATACACTGTTTTTTACTAGGTGCATCTAACATTTTTTTCTCGGTAGATTGTTTTCTCTTGGCTTTGGTTAGTTTGCGACTGGTTATAATTTATCCCCTCTCATTTGAAGGATGGTCCCTTTATTTTTGGATATTACTAGTTAGTGCCTTGCTTTACACAATACCACCATGCAAAGTAAAGAACAAAGAAATATGAGTCATCAGGCTCTGAGTGATCGTGATATCTTGATGGATTCATCCTTAGTGACCGATAATGAATTATCTTTAACACAAGAATGGTAGAATCTGTTGACAAAACGTTCTTTAAAACTCATTGACCTACTGATTGAATATAGAGAAACACTCTTGAAGAATACTGAATCAGAAATTGAGACTTTACAATTACAATTAGTGCTAGTCAAATTTAAACATCACACAGAACATGCTAGTAACAATAAAGAAGTATTAGAGAAAACTGATTACTTTAAAAAAAAGCTCATGAAAATCAAAAATAAAAATTGGTTAGGGATGAGAAGGATTATTTAGAAGGTTGTGTTTATAATGTACACAATAGGAACACAACCGTTGAAGTTTCAGGGGGCGGTGCAAAACTTCTAAATGAACATCCAACCAATACTGAGGGGATAGGAAACAACAAATGAGTAAAAGTTAACTATAAAAAACCTAGCGATAAGAAAAGAAATGTAGTTAACAAAACTGCGCACAACACCAATAATTCCTCTAATACAGTGGTTCTCAACCAAAGTGACCTCAAGGCCCGGTAAATTTGAGCTAGACATGTCCGGGGCCCAGTAGTATATAAATATAAATATATATATATATATAATCTAATCTAATCTAATCTAGTGAGCAGCAAGGGCGGGCTGATCAACCAGGCAAATAGGACCTGGGCCAAGGGACCAGCAAGTAGGGGGGCCCACAAATGGTATCTCCACGGATCTTGGTGCATTCCTTAAGATGGAGTTTTCAGTTGCCCTATCAGTAACTAAGCAAATAAGTGTGGGTTTAGTGGGGGGCCCTGGCAGGGGTCTGTCGCTGTGAGGGCCATGGAGTGTGGGGTCTGGCCCTGGAGGTTGGGTGCCCTTTCTCTGGCCCTTAATGTTGGGGGTCCTGGCTCTGTAGGATGAGGGGCCTGTTGGGGGCAGGGCAGGAAGGCTACCATGTACATTTGCATACCATTTAATACATTTTGGTCAGTGTGAGACAGTGTTCCTGGGGCCTTGATTGGTCTCAGTCTGCACCTGGTTTGCAGTGGGGTAAGAGTGTGCAGTGGGGGCATGACAGGTCAGGGCCCACCAGCAGGGCTATCACGGCCCGGTACTGGGCCACGGCCCGGCTGTTGAGAAACCAGGCTAATAGACAATGGCATTCTGGATATGATACTCATTCTCCAGGCCCCTCTAGACAATTTGGTGATTCGTGGAGAAAGAGGGACTCAAATAGGGACTTTCAGCACTATATGAATAGTATGAATAACTATACACCTAGAACACATTCTTATAACCATAGAGATCAAGATAGGAGCGATTATGATAATAACTATGGGAAATATAGAGATCAGTATACTAATAGTAATATTTCCAACCATACATATTATCAACAACAAGATAAAGATAATGAAATATCTAATCATAATGCTGATAAGCCTCAGGTTTTTCACATGAATCACAACCTAAACCATTACAAACCACATCCTAGGCATGCACCTATTCGTTTAAAACAGTTAGAAAGGGAATATGCATGGGAAGAACCTTTAACTCCCTCAAAAAAAAGAACTTACGCCAATGTGGCAACAGAGGGTGAGCCTAATCATCCAAAAGCAGAAACTTAAAGGGCCATATACCCAAATGTTGAAACACTTGAAAGAGATGCAGCATAGCTGTAAAAAGCTGACTAGAAAATATCACCTGAACATCTCTATGTAAAAAAGAAAGATATTTTACCTCAAAAGTTCCTCAGTAGCCACATCCCATTGTAAAGGACTTCTAAGCAGCAAATAAGTATGTCTGTCCTGGGACAGCTAAAGGGTTGAGCTTCGTGCACTCTCATGTTATTTCCCTATTCAGTTTAAAGGAAGTTTACTATGAAATCTCATGAGAGTTAAGTCAATTCTCATGAGATCACAGTAAAAGAGTTCATGACCTCAGCACTGTTGATGCTGATTGGCTGCTGTTCATTTCTTCATTATTTTTTTTTTTTTTACCTGCAGCTGGGCAGCAGCTGAGTATAACTTTTTGCACAGAACTTACTCTGCTGAGCTGAGGAAATTGTGAGGTAAAATATCCTCCTTTTTTACATAGAAATGCTCAGGTGATATTTTCCTGTCAGCTTTTTACAGTTATACTGCATCAGTTTCAAGTGATTTAGCATATGAGTATTATGTCCCTTTAAGAGAATGAAGGAAGGGATATTTAATCTCTTGAGTCATATACTCACTAATGAAGAGATCTGTATACTCAATAGAGGTCTATCTTTTTGTCCCTCAAATAGCCACGCTCTATTTGAATTGTTTGTTGATTTGAATAGATTTATAAGGAAATTATCAATACAAAGGTATTTCAGTGAAAATAAATTATATCATGAAAAACAAATACCGATAGTCACAGACAATATGGTAGACAGACCTGATAAGGATATAATTTATTTTGAACCTGATAGTTTGTGTGATTCTCTATTTGATGATTATGTGCATTCCAACTTAATGTTGAAATCTAACTTTAATCCTCCGGTAACAAGTCATAGTATTTTACTCTTCCAAAATTTAGCATTAGAAGAATTTGGCGCACTAGAGACCAATATTCAGAAATCCAATCTCAATATATATGAACTAAAATCTGTTTCCAGGTTGGTTAAAAAAGATGATTTCGTGATCAGACAGGCGGATAAGGGGGGTGAGGTAGTACTGCAGGATTTGGAGGACTATTTAAAAGAAGCTAATCGTATTCCTATGGATACTGAATATTATAGAAAACTCACTTTTTATCCAACCAAACAATATCTTATTGAGCTCAATAAACTTATTGATGCTGGCTTCTTGGAGGGTATCTTAACCAAAAAAGAAAAATAATACCTTGTACCTAGTACTCCGAATACAAAAATCTACCTGGAAGACCTTTAATTTCGGGGATTGGCAATCTGACATGTAATTTGTCTGAATACATAAACCAATTACTGAAAAAATCGGTGATAGGTTTACCTTCCTATATCAAGGATACACCTGATCTGATCGCAAAGTTATCCAAGATCAGAAAGACTAGCAATAATTTACTTTGGTTGATATGTGACGTTTCTGCATTATATTCAAGCATAATACATGATCTTGGTCTGAAAGCCATAGACAATTTCCTTAAGAGAGATATATATTTACCCTTGAAACAGAGGATTTTTTTTACTTTGAGACTATTTCTTATGTATTAAAACACAATTACTTTGTATTGGAGGAACAATTTTTCCTACAAATCAAGGGGACGGCCATGGGGACCAGATTCGCCCCTAGTTTTGCAAATTTGTTTATGGGGATTTTCGAGGAGGAGTACATCTACAACTCTCCCCAAGGGGCGAATGCGGTCTTCTATGACTGCTTTATTGACGATCTACTCTTTATTTGGGATGGATCAGAGACTTCTGCTATAAATTTTGTAGAATCCCTAAATTATAATATAATGGGTCTGAGCTTCACCTCTAAAATCAGCAAAGAGAGTATTGAGTTTTTGGATTTGTTACTATATTGAGATATGGATGGGTCTGTCTCTCCTAAGGCTTTTTTCAAGACAGTGGACACAAATAGTTAGAAAACTTAGAAATGCAATATTCTGTATAATCAATTCTGCAGAATCCGAAGAAACTGCACAGATGTTTTAGTTTATGATGAACAGGCTAGAATCCTGAAAGATAGATTTCTAGAGAGACAATACCCTTTGAAATTAATAGAAGATAGTTACCTCAAAGCGAGAAATAAAGATAGATCAGAATTCTTCAAAAATCGAAACTATAACTCAAAAATAGCATTTATGGCCTGAAACAAGACCCCTCCAGTGAAAAATCGAATAGTTTACGTTATATAACACGATATAGTACTAATCACAATAAGATCAAAAATATACTTTGCAAACATTGGTTCATACTTAAAGGGGATCCTATATTGAAGGATCTTATAGAGGAGTCTCCAGTGTGTACCTTTAGAAGGGCCCCTATTCTAGAAAATAAATTGGCCTGAGCAAAGTGGTTATTAGGAAACGTAGTTCTAAACCTGTGAACAGAGGTTTGGACAAAAATACCTTTGTATTAGGGAAAAGAGGTTTTTATAGATGCAATAGACCAAATTGTGGTCTTTGCACTTTCACGACAGGAAATAAGGTAAATTTCAAATCTTTTTCAACAAAAGAGGAATTTGAAATAACATCTCATTTTACTTGTGATTCCGCATTTGTTGTATATTTACTTCAATGAAAATGCAGAATACAATATATTGGAAGAACCTCTAGACCCCTGAAAAAAAGATGGGGGGAACATCTTAGAAATTTGAAAAAAACTTTCATCAATCATGGAGCAAGATTTCATGATGGCCAAACCAATATTTTCAAGATTTTTCCCATTGAATATATTACCCCCAAATGGGGCAGAAATAGATTTTTTACATCTAATACAAAGGGAAATGTATTGGATTTGTAAAATGAAAACTATTAGCCCTCATGGATTAAATGAACATATCGATATGGCAGCTTTCAATTAAATCTATGTAGAACTGCTACCTAGTCAGTTATTTATTGATCATGGACTATGATCTTGGTTTTATTTTATTATTTTACCTCATATCGTTTTAGATAATGGTTTCTTTATTGATACTCCGTTTATTTTTGTATGGACAGTGTATCTGCAATTATGATACATTTGTTCTTTTAGTCGGTTTATTCATTTGTCCTGGTAAATTATGTGGGTTGTTGTTTTATATTAATGGGTCACACATTGGCTCCTATCTCATCTGGATTTTATTAATATTCATATATTTGATATTTTTTGCCTTTTGACTACTCCCACCTAATTAAACCTTCTGTGGGGTATTTGGCCTCACAACATTCACTGTAATTATTTTTTATATGTTTAGTTTATTTTTATTGGATCTTTTTCCATTGTGTCTGCTAGTTGGATATATCTCTATATATGTCCATCATAGCACACACATTATACGATAGTCCTTCTTTATGACGGTGGTCTGTCAGTTATAAAATAGTTTTATTCTTATTATTGTTGTAATATACACTGTATATACAATTTTGAATATCAATTTATTTCACTATCTGGTATTTTGGTATAGCATATATACGAGTCCTACTATATCTATTGTAGGATTTTTTAGATATCATTATATTTTATTTATTACATTTTTTTTACAGTTATGAGTATGTATGTTTTTCTGTATGTATTTATCCATTGATTTATACTCCATTATAGGCTGTGGTATAGATATATACAATTATTTAAAAAGGTTTTCGTCTAATGATTATATTTTTTATTTAGCAACAATCTTATTTGATCCACTGTTCACATTAATTATGGTTACATTGGTCATGCAATTTTATTATTTCCTGTTCCATTTATTTTATATGTAAAGGTATGTGCACGTATCTCACTGCTAATAGTTAATTTGTTGGGCTACAGCCGGCTTTTATCATACATGTATCTTTATCATGTTAGATACTTTGTTTATTGCATTACTGGTGTTACATGTATCGTAGCATGTGAATAAGCATCAACGTTAGAGGGTTGTCAAATTGAGTCTGATGCATTTGGTCAGCAATACACCCTTTTTAGATTCCACTTTGACTACCACAAATACACTTTTACCTGTTATCGATTACATCTGCTATGGCTTATTCACTTGTGCTGGGGAGGTGTGTCAGTTTACTCTGACGTATTTGGTGAACCTATCCAATTAGCTATGAGCTTGTCATTGCCCAACATCCTATTGGTGGTGGGGCGATACGTGCGCATTCGCTTTGCTCGGCAATTGACGCTGAGCAGGAGTTTTAAGTCGTGATTTTAGTTTGTTGGTATACACCTGATAAAGCGATCAGCAAGACCGGGAAACGCGTTGTGTGATACTTTTTCATTTTATTAAAGCCTATTGTTATTATGATATTTGGCATCACGACTTTATTTCACTCTTTGTTTGTGGAACTTTATTATAGTTGGTACGATCAAGTGAATATTCACTGCCATCAACTATCTGCAGTCTCTCTGTGAGATTCTCCTGTTCCTGGTTATCACAGAATCTAGGAAGCTGGCTCTTAAGGTGCAATCTACAGCCTGTGTGTGACTTTAGTTCCTTTGGAGACTCCATATTACTGCAAGAGGATAGCTTTCTGGACGACTGAAAAAGGTCCAGCAGGCGTTTGTGGCACTTCTCAAGTGCATTATACTTTGTAAGTATTATATTGTACTGCGTGTGTGAAGATCTAGTACCACTGATTGTGCACTATTGGCGCCCTCTTCTCGTCTACCCTTCCATAATTAGCACATTTGATGACAGGTACTTTGACTCTATGTGCTAAGATGAGTGACGGTAACATTAAGTAAATCTCAGACACATACCCATTGGATAATCCTTTCTTCTTTCTGTAGCTTTATATAGTGTTGGGTGGGTGGGCGGCGGATAAGGGGTTAATAGGTTCAATATAGTATGTGCGATGCAGGAAGGTGGCAGTTTAGGGATTAATAGGTAGCTTATGGGTGTTAGTGTACTTTGTAACATTTTAGTTATGAGTTTTGTGAAACATTTATGTTTTGCAAAATCCATAACTACTGGTCTCAGATTGCGGTATGGATCAGGGCGATACAGGCTATAATGCAAGCATTTTAGCCAGACCGCACAACCTGTAATACGGCAGTGAAATGGAGAGTTCCGTTACAGGCTAAAATGCTTGTGTTATAGCTATACCACAGCGACTTGTAATACGGGAGACCTGCCATTCCATGCGCAATGGGCAATTTTTCAGCGGTATAGCCGTACCGCACCATACCACAAAATTTATAATCCTGCCCATAGAGTGTTAATCTGTCCTCAGATCTCAATATATCCCAGTTATTTAAAACTGCTTCTCTTAATTTCCAAACATCTGTTGTATAATTGGTTAACAAATGCAATCAATTTCCCTTATCTTTCTGTCTTGTATCTGTCAATGGTGTGGGACTCAAAACTTGTTTCTGACCTTCCTCAACCACTTTGCTTGGGTAACCTCTCTGACCAAATCTATCCCCCATGGTGGTAACCGCCCTAGTATTGCCTCCTTGTCTGAAGTCAATCTTTTGGCTCTTAACATCTGGGCCTTGGGCATTTATATATATATATTCATTCAGATGGCAAAAGTAATTTGTATGCAATAGTACTTAAAAACTACTTAAAAAATCTATATGAAATTTAGAATCCAGGCACAATATTTAAAGCCATGCACATTTTTATAGAAACCAGAGAAACGCTTTGGGCTAGATTACAAGTGGAGCGCTAAATTATGGTGCGTCCGCAAAGTGGCAAATTAACCAGACCCAATCTCAAAATAGAGGGCATTTTAGTTTTTATTTAAAAAAAAAGTAGCATTTTTGTTTTCATAAAAAAACTGCACTATAGAGTTTTGGGGTTCTAAAGTTGGTGGGAGAGGGTTGTAAAAAAAAACGGCACTGAATAATGCCTTAAAATTGTGCTCTATGCAAACTGTGTGCTCCCAGTAAATACATATGTATATGCTTATTTACACATATATATATATATATATATATATATATATATATATATATATATATATATATATATTTGCTGCTATAGCTTAACTACTTACCCTCTTCACTGCTCTGTCTCTGATGGTATCAGAACCCAGCAATGCAAACGTGAGCTCGCATTAGCATTGCGCTGGTTTGGTATCACATTCATATACGGCGAAACCTAGAAGTTACACTTGTATATTTCTGCTTTCGGCTGTAGTTTTTTGGCCCATAGACAGGTATACCAAACCAGTGCAGTTTGGTATCCAATATACAGCGTAAGGACTTACGTGGCGAAAATGGAGAAATCTTACTCCATTTTCACCTCGCCACAAATTGCAGGCGTAGTAAGCCTTACGCTGTGTATTGGAGCCCCGTAACTCCCTAAACTACCTGCAAAATAAAACCTAAAACCTAACGCATGCGTAATGTCTATCTACCTGTCAACCGCGATCCCCCGCCGCAATCCCTAATAAAGTATTTAACCCCTAAACCGCCGCCCTCGGACCCCGCCGCCACCTACATTAAATGTATAACCCCCTAATGTGAGCCCCTACCCCGCCGCTATCTACGTTACCTATCTCCTAATGTGAGCCCCTTACACCGCCGCCACCTACATTACCTACCTCCTAATGTGAGCCCCTTACACCGCCGCCACCTACATTACCTACCCCCTAATGTGAGCTCCTACCCCGCCGCCAGCTATATTAAAATTATTAACCCCTAATCTAATCCCCCTACCCCGCCGGCAGCTATATTAAAATTATTAACCCCTAATCTAATCCCCCTACCCCGCCGCCAACTATATTAAAATTATTAACCCCTAATCTAATCCCCCTACCCCGCCGCCAGCTATATTAAAATTATTAACCCCTAATTTAATCCCCCTACCTCGCCGCCAGCTATATTAAAATTATTAACCCCTAATTTAATCCCCCTACCCCGCCACCAGCTATATTAAAATTATTAACCCCTAATTTAATCCCCCTACACCGCCGCCAGCTATATTAAATACATTAACCCCTAATCTAATCCCCCTAAAGTAATCGGCTCTCTTACCAGCCCTTTAAAGGGCCTTTTGCGTGGCATTGCCCTAAAGTAACAGATCTATTGCCAGCCCTTAAAAGGGCTTTTTGCGGGGCATTGTCACAAAGTAATCAGCTCTTTTGCCTCTAATCTAAATCCCCCTACACCGCCGCCACCTATAATAAATGTATTACCCCCTAATCTAATCCCCCTACACCGCCGCCACCTATATTAAATAGATTAACCCCTAATCTGACCCCCCTACACCGCCGCCACCTATATTAACTATATTAACCCTAATTATATTAGGGTTAATATAGTTAATATCATTATTATATTATATATATTAACTATATTAACCCTATCTAACTCTAACAAAAATAAATTATTAAAATAAATCTAAATAAAATTAATAATATTAACAAAATTATTCCTATTTAAATCTCAATACTTACCTATAAAATAAACCCTAAGATAGCTACAATATGATTAATAATTACATTGTAGCTATTTTAGGGTTTATATTTATTTTACAGGTAACTTGGTATTTATTTTAACTAGGTACAATAGCTATTAAATAGTTAATAACTATTTAATAGCTACCTAGTTAAAATAATTACCAATTTACCTGTAAAATAAATCCTAACCTAAGTTACAAATACACCTACACTATCAATAAATTAATTAAATAAACTACAAATATCTAAACTAAAATACAATTAAATACACTAAACTAAATTACAAAAACAAACAAACACTAAATTACAAAAAATAAAAAAAGATTAAAATATTTTTAAGCTAATTACACCTATTCTAAGCCCCCTAATAAAATAATAAAGCCCCCCAAAATAAAAAAAATTCCCTACCCTATTCTAAATTACAAACGTTAACAGCTCTATTACCAGCCCTTAAAAGGGCCTTTTGCGGGGCATGCCCCAAAGTAATCAGCTCTTTTGCCTGTAAAAAAAACCCACAATACCACCCCCCAACATTACAACCCACCACCCACATACCCCTACTCTAAACCCACCCAAACCCCCCTTAAAAAAACCTAACACTAAGCCCCAGAAGATCTCCCTACCTTGAGTCGTCTTCACCCAGCCGGGCCAAACTCTTCATCCAATCCGGGCAATGTCTTCATCCAAGCGGCAAAGAAGAAGTCTTCCATCCGGGCGATGTCTTCATCCAAGCGGCAAAGAAGAAGTCTTCCATCCGGGCGATGTCTTCATCCAAGTGGCAAAGAAGAAGTCTTCCATCCCGGCGATGTCTTCATCCAAGCGGCAAAGAAGAAGTCCTCCATCGGGGCGAAGTTTTCCTCCAAGCGGCATCTTCAATCTTCTTTCTTCCGCTCACTCCCCCTCTCTTTTGCATCTCTCCCCCCCTCTCTTTTGCGCTCTCTCCCCCCTTTCTTTTGCGCTCTCTCCCCCCTCTCTTTTGCGCTCTCTCCCCCCTCTCTTTTGCGCTCTCTCCCCCCCTCTCTTTTGCGCTCTCTCCCCCCTCTCTTTTGCTCCCTCTCTCCCCCCCCTGCTGTCTCTCTCCCTCTTTTGCTGTCTCTCTCCCTCTTTTGCTGTCTCTCTCCCTCTTTTGCTGTCTCTCTTCCTCTCTTTTGCTCTCTGTCTTCCCCCTCTCGTTTGCTCTCTCTCTTCTCATTTGCTCACTCTCTCCCTCTCTTCTCTTTTGCTCTCTCTTTCTCCCTCTCTTTTGCTGTCTCTCTCCCTCTCTCTTTTGCTGTCTCTCCCTCTCTCTTTTGCTGTCTCTCCCCCTCTCTTTTGCTGTCTCTCCCCCTCTCTTTTGCTGTCTCTCCCCCTCTCTTTTGCGGTCTCTCCCCCTCTCTTTTGCGCTCTCTCCCCCTCTCTTTTGCGCTCTCTCCCCCTCTCTTTTGCTCCCTCTCTCCCTCTTTTGCTGTCTCTCTCCCTCTTTTGCTGTCTCTCTCCCTCTTTTGCTGTCTCTCTCCCTCTCTTTTGCTCTGTCTTCCCCCTCTCGTTTGCTCTCTCTCTTCTCATTTGCTCACTCTCTCCCTCTCTTCTCTTTTGCGCTCTCTCCCCCTCTCTTTTGCGCTCTCTCCCCCCTCTCTTTTGCGCTCTCTCCCCCTCTCTTTTGCGCTCTCTCCCCCTCTCTTTTGCGCTCTCTCCCCCCTCTCTTTTTGCGCTCTCTCCCCCTCTCTTTTGCGCTCTCTCCCCCTTTCTTTTGCGCTCTCTCCCCCTTTCTTTTGTGCTCTCTCCCCCTCTCTTTTGTGCTCTCTCCCCCCCTTCATTTTGTACTCGCTCTCCCCCTCTCTATTTTGTGCTCTCTCCCCCCTCTCTTTTGTGCTCTCCCCCTCTCTTTTGTGCTCTCTCCCCCTCTCTTTTGCGCTCTCTCTCCCCTCTCTTTTGCGCTCTCTCTCCCCTCTCTTTTGTGCTCTCTCCCCCCTCTCTTTTGTGCTCTCTCTCTTGTGCTCTCTCCCCCTCTCTCTTTTGTACTCTGTCCCCCTCTCTTTTGTGCTCTCTCACCCCTCTCTTTTGCTCACTCTCCCCCCTCTCTTTTGCTGTCTCTCCCCCCCTCTCTTTATCCCCCTCTCCTGCTCTCTCTATCCCCTTCTTTTTAGAGCTCTCTGTCTCAATCACTCACTGTGCACTCGCCCGGCATCTGGCCCCGCCCACATCATGCTAGGACCCGCACAGCCCGCCCGCACCCGCCAGCCACGCCCACTCCACCACACGCGACGCCAGGAGGAAGACACTGACAGTTAGAAGGCCAGGTGTGTTTTTCCTCATGCGCAGTCTCTACTGCGCATGACAGCTTCGGACAAACACACTTGGCCTTTTTTTTATATAGGATTGAGGCATAAAGCGTATAACAAATCTTACACAGTGTGAGAACAAGCATACAAAATCTAACATAATTTAAATCACTGTTTTCCTCTATTAACAATTTCCATACAATGGAATAATACATTTCAAAATATATCTCACATTTTGACACAAATTGAAAAAAAAAATTATATTGGCAAAATTTATATAAAACCTCTGTTTTCTAAAATTATACCCCTACCCTTAATCTCTAGTAGATACATTACATTATAAAGTATGCACACACAAAAAATAACCTCTGCTCCCACTCTTCAACCCATTTAAAACTCAAACCACAATCCCTGTATACAATCAATAAATTCTCCATTCTTTCAGACAATAATTAGCCATATTCACAGATTACCTAGCCTCCTGAAAGGTTAAAGAAGCAAGTAAAATGGTAAACTTTCAGTTTTTGCAATCTCTGTTCCAATTTAACAATTAATTTTCCCAATAAGAGAAAAACTTTTTCACCAAATTTTCTTTATAGAAATCTGCATCAAAATTGTGAGTATGGGATTCTTGGTACAACAATTCTAATGAAGCTTTTGCAACCCTAGCAAAACTATAACATATATCCTCCTCTCTTGCTGGGGTCTTAAGTGTGGATTCCTACTTTAGTTGAACCATTAACTTTTCTGGAATTGTAATTTGTTCTATTATTATTTTATACAATAGAGGGATTGAATGCACACCTTGTTTAAATCTAGTTATTACATTTTCTAATAAGCCCGAATTCGAATGAAAACAATCATAATCTCTCAACTAAATAAGGTTTTAATTGAAAATATGCAAATAAAGAAGACCTATCTAAATCAAACTCCTGCTGCAATTCTTCAAGAGACTTTAAGGGATAGTAAACACCAATAATTGTATTGTTTAAAAAGATAGATAATCACTTTTGTTTACAGTAGGTATTGAAAATAATCACATTTTGTTGCTTTGCAGCCTGAAATAAAGACAGACACAGTTTTTGAATATCAAGCTGTAATTAGTCAGTGCAATTTATAACATCCAAGTGAAAGATATAACACCAACATGTCAGGCAAAAATAAAGACAATTCAAAAACTGAATCACTGAGTTGGAAAAAGGATCACCTCCTTCAGTCAGTATTTTGTTGAACCACCTTTTGCTTTAATTACAGCCTTTAGTCTGTTGGGATATGTCTCTACTAACTTTGCACATCTAGACTGTGCAGTATTTGCCCACTCTTCTTTGCAGAACTGCTCCAGTTCTGTTACATTTGATGGTGACCATTTGTGGACTGCAGTCTTCAAGTCATGTCACAGATATTCAATGGAGTTTAAGTCTGGGCTTGGACTAGGCCATGTAAGGACATTTACCTTTTTCTCCTTCAACCATTGTGTGCTTTGGGTCATTGTCATGTTGGAAGGTAAACCTTCTTCCCATTGACAACTTCCTGGCAGAGGGTAGCAGATTTTCCTCAAGAATGTGACGGTATATTGCCCCATCTATTATTCCTTCTATCCTGACAAGTGTTCCAGTGCCTGCTGAAGAGAAACACTATATGACAGGATATTACCATCTCCATGCTTTAATGTAGGTATGGTGTTATTTGGATTGTGAGCTGTATTGGATTTCCTCCAGACATATTGTTTGGTGTTGAGGTCAAATAATTCAATTTTAGCCTCATCTGACCGTAGCATCTTTTTTCATGTGGCCTCAGAATCAATTAGGTGTGTTATAGCAAAGCTCAGTTGTGTGTTGCATGTAGCCTTTCTTGAGGAGTGGCTTTATTCTTGCAACCCTCCAATGCAAGCCACATTTGTGGAGAATTTGTGATATTGTTGTCACATGCACACACTGACCACTCTTTGTCATAAATTCCTGCAACTGCTTCAGTGTTGCTGTGGGCCTCTTGGTAGTTTCCTCCTGGCTTTTTTATCATGTTTGGAGCAACATCCTGATCTAGAGAGGGTCTGTGTTGTACCAAATACCTTCCACTTCTTCATAATAGACTTCACTGTGCTTCTAGGCATTGATAAAGCCTTTGATATTTTCTTGTACCAACCATCTCCTGACTTGTGCCTGTCCACAACATTATCCCGGAGATCTTTTGACAGTGCCTTGCCACCCATAGTTGATTGTTTGCTTCAGTTGCACTACCAGGGACTGAGATGCTCCAGGAAAGTTCTTTTCATGCTGAGATAATCAATATGCCCACAGCTAATCAAATGAATTTCAAATGGCTTTGGGCGTGCCGTTGAGAAAGGGATTATTTACACCTGATTGAGTTTAAAAGTAATTTTAGGAGGGGGTGATCATTTTTGCAACTCAGTGATTCTGTTTTGAATTGTCTTTATTTTTGCCTGACATGTTGGTGTTATAGCTTTCACTTGGATGTTATATGTTGCACTGAGTAATTACAACTGTTATGGTATAACCCGGATATTGAGGGTTAATACCAGATGAAAGATGTCCTGAATATGGGATCAGCAACACACAAACCCAGTTAATTCCCCCCAAACATGAGACCAAGCTCCATCTTGATGTTAAAACAGAATGTGTTTTATTGAGGGCTATATGCCCAGTATTTATGCCGAACTCCCCTAGGAGGCCAGATGGGGGGTTGGAAGAGTATTGTACATTAGATAGAGGGAAGACGCCCTTTTACAGGATACAATAGTATTGCATTACTTAACCAAATAAACAATTAAACACAAGAAAACAAGGGAGTCCTTCTTGACACCTGGCAGTCTGATTAAACAATGTGAACGCTTATCACTTAAACTTAATTACAGTAAACAATAGCTGATGTCAGGAAACCTGTTTTCAGAAAATAGTTTCTCAAAGCTGAACAAAGTTAACCCTTCCAGTACTGGCAGAGGGGTCTGTCACACGGCTCCCTCCTGGTGGGAAACTCCAGCAGACCCGGCTTGACCCTTTGGCGGGTCAACTTGGGGATGACCGGACTAGGAGGTGGTAGGAATGTCAGTTTGCCGGGACAATCCATCTGCATTCCCATTATGAGAGAGAATTCCTGTCCGTATAAATAAGGGTTCAACTTCTTCAGTGCCCAGACCAGGGCTAAACAGTCCTTAAAGTTTTTGTTTTCAGGGACACTTCTTTCCAGTTGGAGACAAATCTCATTGGCTTCTTTACGAGTTTTTTGTACCTGCTCTTTATAGGTATCCACAAGCCCTTCATACTGACGTAAGTTGCCCTTGAGTTGCTGCACCTCACTATGAGCCAGCGTCAGCTTTTTCTCCAGTGTCGCTAAGTTTGTCTTTACTGTTTCATGTTCCACTCTGAAGCTGGTGTTTTCTGTTAGTCTGTGCAGCTTGTCTAGCAGAGCTTCCCGTTCTAAACGCGCTTTTTCCTCTGCGCTTCTCCCGCTAGCACTGTTACGTGATTGTTTAAGGTGACCATTTCATCCTCTACTTGACTCTTCTCCTTCATCACCGTGTTGTAACGGGACTTCCACGTATCAATAGCGGATAGAGATTTACTGAGCTCAGCATCCTGGGGCTTAGCAGCAGGTGGGTTGGTCTCAGTGGCACGGATCTGGGCATGGGTAGTCACAGGGTTAACATCGGCGGGACCCATGGGAGCGTAGGCATAAACAAGGGGGGCCAAGTCATTTCCAAGGAGAACATCAGCTGGTAAGTCCTTCATCACCCCCACATTCACATGTCTAGAGCCCACTCCCCAATCCAAATGTACCCGGGCAACAGGTAGGCGGAACACAGCGTTCCCTGCTACCCTCACAGCCACAGTGTCTCTGGTGTGATGATTCTCAGACACCAAGTTCTACTGGAGCAAGGTCATGGTATCACCAGTATCCTGTAGACCACTGACCTCCTTGCCATTCACTTTAACCAGTTGCCGGTGCTGTTGCCGGTTATCCCAGTGGGCAGCTTGCACGGGGTCTGCTTCATGTAGGATGCCCCAGGATTCTTCCTCCTCTACGCAGTGGGCAGCAGGCTGAGGATTACGTGGGTTTCCGCCGGCGGGTCTCCTCCAGGACTGTGCTTGGTTCGCTGTGTTTAGGGGACACTCTGGTCTTTTGTGCCCTAGTTGCTTACATCCAAAGCACCGAATAGGCTTTGAGTAGTCCCGTGAGTAGAACCGGGCTGTCTGAGGATAGTTTGTGGCTGGAGGCAGTGTGGTAGAGCGGTGCTCCGGGGGTTGGTAACTGGTAGCTGCTTGGGTGACTGTGGGTCGGTACTCCACTCTGGCAGGGGGCTTAGTGGTAGCAGTGTCCAGTTTGTGGGCATTCGTATACTCATCTGCCAGGCAAGCAGCTTCATGCAGGGTGGAGGGTTTACGGTCCCGAACCCACTCTCTAACTGCTGATAACTTGTCAAAGCAATGTTCCAACAGGAATAGCTGCAGAACCTCTTCCCCAAATACGGCTTGGCACCCCGCCATCCAGTGAGCTGCTGTGTGGTGCACCTTACATGCCCACTCAACGTAGGAATCTCCAGCTAGTTTAATAGTGTCTCTGAACCGTCTCCTGTATGCCTCCTGTGTAATCGCATACCTGGAGAGCAACGCCTCTTATACAGCATTATAATCCCTGACTTCCTCATCCGGAATGGCCCGAAAAGCCTCGCTGGCCGGGCCAGATAATTTTCTGGATAATATTTTGGCCCAGTCCTCTGAGGATACCTTGTTTAGGTCACATTGCCTCTCAAAATCCGCAAGGTACCCATCAATCTCTCCTTCTGTTTACAGGAAGTTTTTAAAAGCTGCAAAATGTACCTATCTCTTTTCCACTGGGGTTGCTGTGGCTTGGGCTGCTGCAGCACCGCTTTAGTGAAGTAGGTTGGCCTCCACGGCTGCTATGACCCGGTCGATAATTTTGGCAGACGGGTTGGGGCCATAATGTGCCAGTTTTATTTTAACCGCCCGGTCAAAGCTTGCTTCTTCGGGGGTTCTGTCTGATATGCTGGGCTCATTGGTTCCTTCGGGCCCTGGTTCTCCGTCCATCTCGGTCAGTATTGTAATAATCTCCCTCTTCCTGAGGTTACTGGCTTGTCGGCCCCATTGTTCTAGCAGGTCTTTAAGGGTAGCTCTTCTGGGCGATGAGGTTCATCCCGTCACTTGCCACAAGTTGTTATGGTATAACCCGGATATTGAGGGTTAATACCAGAAGAAAAATGCCCTGAATACAGGATCAGTGTCAGGCGAACTAGAACACTAAAGAAATAAGTGCTACATATATTGTGAGCCTCAGCTGCTGAGATACTTATAGTATATGGTTTGTAGCTAGAATGTGTGGGATGAGCAAATGAATCACCTGAGAGGTGATTTGCAAACCCCATTAACAAATAGCAGTTGTTGTAATTGGAATAATGGTAAATAAAACTCTATTCCTGCATCAAGTATCACAGTGTGAAATATGTGCAGCAGGGAACTATTTTGCAAACCAATAGGAAAAACTTAATATGCAAAAGAAAAAATAGGCAAAAATATATTAAGGCAGTAAATGTATTCTTAACCGGCATAGTAGTAACAATCTTCCTTAAGGCAAAAATAAGAGAGTATGGTATGCCACTAGATTTATATACACACAGGTCATAGGTGGTGTAGCGATAATTATGACAACAGTAAAGCTAGCGAGTACTTGAGAGTTTTCTTCGGTACTCAGGAAGGCAAGAGGACTGACCTGTGTGAAAAATTCCGGAGCGGTAGAAGCAGTGAGGAGCTGGTGAGTTCCGTGAAGCTGGCGTGTGACGTCACCGCGGAGGAATCCCAGTACTGCTGGCTGTAGAAGGAGATCCGGAAAGGAACGTAGTAAAGGTGCTACGTATAGCGGTAATAGCGAAGCCTGAGTGTGGTAAGCAGGCGAGTGAGAACAATAACTTTAGAACTTGTCAAAAGTTGAATTACACAAAGTTCAAGGTGGTTTTAAAGTAGTAACAACTGTGAGTTGTTCAGTAGCTAGATCAGGAGAAAATCCAATACCAAGCAATGAAGTAAAGGATACTGGGAAATTTATAGGCTGGATGGAAAAGATAATTGAAATTTAAAGAAACAGTATAACGACACAGAAAAATAGGTTGTCAGCTAGGAGGATCCTGACAGGACCCCCCCTTCAAGGAGCAACTCCGGTGCTCAGGGTCGAGGACGATCCGGGTTCCTACGATGGAACAAGGCAACAAGTCTGGGAGCAGATATGTTGCAGGCAGGCTCCCAGGAGTCATCCTCTGGAGAATAGCCCTTCCAGCGAACCAGATATTGGAGAATTCCACGGGAAAGTCTTGAGTCCTGGATGGAGTGTACCTCATATTCGGTATTTGGATCCATTACCAAGGGAACAGCCAACGAAGAAGGAAGAGAATCCCTGAGAGCTCTGTATGGTTTTATCAGTGAAACGTGAAAAGTTGAATGAACCTTGAACGAATCTGGAAGTCGAAGACGAACAGCATTCTGGTTAACGATATGTGATATAGGATAAGGCCCAATGAACAGAGGAGAGAGTTTTTTAGAAGGAGTGTTCATGTTGAGGTTTTTCGTGGATAACCACACCAAGTCACCTACAGAATAAACCGGTGGTGGAGTCCTTTTCCTATCGTAGTAATACTTTTGAATTCTTTTAGCCTCATCGATACGGGCCTTTATGGTAGTGAAATTAGAAGAAATCACATCTGCTAGTTCTGAAACAATCAATGAAGGAGTCTGGAGATTGGGTAGAATTTGAAACCTCGGATGGAACCCATAATTCACGAAGAAGGGGGTTTCTTTTGTAGTGGAATGGACGGTGTTATTAAAACAGAACTCAGCGTATGGTAGAAGAGTGGACCAATTTTGGGGTTGAGATGAGCAGTAAGTCCTGAGAAATTGCTCCAGCCACTGGTTTGACCTTTCAGTTTGGCCGTTTGACTGAGGATGATATGCGGTGCTTAATCTTTTATTTATTCCAAAGGTTTTACAAAACTCAGACCACAATTTACTAGAGAATTGAGTTCCTCTGTCACTGGTGATGCTATCAGGTATTCCGTGGTATTTGAAGACATTAGAGATGAGAAGTTGGACGGATTCAGATGCTGTGGGAAGTTTGTGATATGGAACAAAATGACACATTTTGCTGAATAAGTCAACAATAACCAGGATGGTTGTGTTATTGAATGATTTAGGTAAGTCAACGGCAATATCTAGCCAAGGCCTACTGGGTGTAGGAAGAGGAAGTAACAACCCATAAGGAGAATGTTTTGACCTTTTTGATATGGTACATTTTCTACAGGAGAGTATATGGGTCCTCACGTCTCGCGACATACCCGGCCACCAGTAATTCCTTCCTAAAAGTTCTTGAGTCTTCCTAACACCAGGGTGACCTGCGAGTACAGAGTCATGTGAGGATTCAAGAACCATCTGACGTAGAGTGGGTGGAATGTACAATTTGTCCTGAAAATAGTAGAGACCGTTATGTCTTTTCTGTAGTAGCTGTAAAGGTTTGTTTGTATCATGTAGTTGTTCTCCTTTTAGGTAGGATTCAGAGTCAATAACGAAGGAGATGAAATTTTCAGGAGGTATAATGCTTTCTTCTGAGGATTTTTCTGTCAGGCGAACTAGAACACTAAAGAAATAAGTGTTACATATATTGTGAGCCTCAGCTGCTGAGATACTTATAGTATATGGTTTGTAGCTAGAATGTGTGGGATGAGCAAATGAATCACCTGAGAGGTGATTTGCAAACCCCATTAACAAATAGCAGTTGTTGTAATTGGAATAATGGTAAATAGAACTCTATTCCTGCATCAAGTATCACAGTGTGAAATATGTGCAGCAGGGAACTATTTTGCAAACCAATAGGAAAAACTTAATATGCAAAAGAAAAAATAGGCAAAAATATATTAAGGCAGTAAATGTATTCTTAACCGGCATAGTAGTAACAATCTTCCTTAAGGCAAAAATAAGAGAGTATGGTATGTCACTAGATTTATATACACACAGGTCGTAGGTGGTGTAGCGATAATTATGACAACAGTAAAGCTAGCGAGTACTTGAGAGATTTCTTCGGTACTCAGGAAGGCAAGAGGACTGACCTGTGTGAAAAATTCCGGAGCGGTAGAAGCAGTGAGGAGCTGGTGAGTTCCGTGAAGCTGGCGTGTGACGTCACCGCGGAGGAATCCCAGTACTGCTGGCTGTAGAAGGAGATCCGGAAAGGAACGTAGTAAAGGTGCTACGTATAGCGGTAATAGCGAAGCCTGAGTGTGGTAAGCAGGCGAGTGAGAACAATAACTTTAGAACTTGTCAAAAGTTGAATTACACAAAGTTCAAGGTGGTTTTAAAGTAGTAACAACTGTGAGTTGTTCAGTAGCTAGATCAGGAGAAAATCCAATACCAAGCAATGAAGTAAAGGATACTGGGAAATTTATAGGCTGGATGGAAAAGATAATTGAAATTTAAAGAAACAGTATAACGACACAGAAAAATAGGTTGTCAGCTAGGAGGATCCTGACAATCAGCAACACACAAACCAAGTTAATTCCCCCCTGAGACCAAGCTCCATCTTGAGGGTAAAACAGAATGTGTTTTATTGAGGGCTACATGCCCAGTATTTATGCAGAACTTCCCTAGGAGACCAAATGGGGGGTTGGAAGAGTATTGTACATTAGATAGAGGGAAGACGCCCTTTTACAGGATACAATAGTAGTGCATTACATAACCAAATAAACAATTAAACACAAGAAAACAAGGGAGTCCTTCTTGACACCTGGCAGTCTGATTAAATAATGTGAACGCTTATCACTTAAACTTAATTACAGTAAACAATAGCTGATGTCAGGAAACCTGTTTTCAGAAAATAGTTTCTCAAAGCTGAACAAAGTTAACCCTTCCAGTACTGACAGAGGGGTCTGTAAAACAACTGGATAAACAAAATCTGTGTCAATCTTTATTACGGACTGCAAAGCAACAAAATGTGATTATTTTCAAGGGGGTGATTCTTTTCAATACCCACTGTACCATTTTTGCATAACCTCAGTTTTGCATAATCAACACTGTTATAGAAATATACTTTTTACTTCTGTAATTACCTTGTATCTAAGCCTCTGCAGGCTGCCTCCTTATTTCAGATCTTTTGACAGACTTGCATTTCAGGCAATGAGGGATGGCTCTTAAATAACTCCACATGCGTGAGCACAATGTTATTTATATGAATCACATTAACTAATGCCCTCTAGCTGTGAAAAACTGTCAAATGCATTCAGATAAGAGGTGGCTTCAAGGGT
This sequence comes from Bombina bombina, assembly GCF_027579735.1. Classification (NCBI taxonomy): domain Eukaryota; kingdom Metazoa; phylum Chordata; class Amphibia; order Anura; family Bombinatoridae; genus Bombina; species Bombina bombina. The sequence goes on from NC_069503.1 coordinate 974,605,931, forward strand.
TTATGAGCCTACCTAGGTTTAGCTTTCAACTAAGAATACCAAGAGAACAAAGCAAATTTGATGATGAAAGTAAATTTGAAACTTGCTTAAAATAACATGACCTATCGGAATCATGAAAGTTTAATTTGGAGTTTACAATCCCTTTAATACAGGATCTTTTTAAAATAAATAACTTGGATAAGACTTTTAAGTCCCCTTTCACTCCATACATTAAAAGGTTTATTCTCATATCCTGGAATAAGTTCCGGATTTCCTTTAATAGACAAATAGTTTGAGATCTCCAAATTCAATTTCCCACTTCATATCAGACTTTAAGAGGTTCACTGAAGGTAGGCACATTTTTAGTAATTGCCGGGTGGATATCAGTAAGATTATAATGCAATCACAATATAACATACAATAGTGAAAACCTTTATAAAAACAAATGAAGATCATTTTTTAAGTAGGAATTTTCTATTACCACCTCTTCTTTGTTTGGGAATGTGATCTATAACCTGAAATCTCAGTTAACTGACTGTGTGACCTGCTGAAACAAAATGAGATGAAATGGGAAGGGTCATGTCATTACATTTAATTGATGATTTGTGGGCACTAATCCTGTTCTTGGTAGGGCGTATTGTTTCCCCTACAAACTTACCTGTAAAATAAAAATAAAACCTAACTATTAGTTATATTGTAGCTAGTTTAGGATTTATTTTATAGGCAAGTATTTATTTTTAAATACGAATTATTTAGTTAATGATAGTAATTTTTATTTAGATTTATTTTAATTATATTAAAGTTAGTGGGTGTTAGGGTTACACTTAGGGTTAGGTTTAGGGGTTAATAACTTCAGTATAGTGGCGGCAATTTTGGGGGCAGCAGATTAGGGGTTAAAAACAGTAACGTAGGTTGCGACAATGTTAGGGACAGCAGATTAGGGTTAATAATATTTAACTAGTGTTTACGATGCGGGAGGGCCTTGGTTTAGCGGTTAATGGGTAGTTTATGGGTGTTAGTGTACTTTTTAGTTTTGTAACATAAAAGCCATAACTACTGACTTTCAGTTTACAGTACGGATCTTGTAGTTATGGGCTGTACCACTCACTTTTTGGCCAGACAGGCAAACTCGTAATACCGGCGCTGTGGAAGTCCCATTGAAAAAGGACTTAATGAAAGCTGCGGTAGTTACGTTGCGTTACGGCCAAAAAAGTGTGCAGTACGGATATATCTGCAAAACTCGTAATAGCAGCGGTAGTGAAAAAGCAGTGTTATGAAGCTTTTTCATTCATAACGCAAAACTCGTAATCTAGCCGAATGTTAATACTCCATAATGATTGCATTTTTGCATTTTGACTTGCAATTTGGCCCATATTGTTTTATATCCCTTTAATTCACCCTGTTCAATACTACAACTCCTATGCCTAGGTCTGAGCCCCATGCAGAAGATTATTTATGAGATCATCATACTCTTAACTATCACTTTGATATAACTATGACTATTGCTTTAATATAACTTTTTTTAACTCCTGAAAAATGGGTTAAGCACATAATTAAAGTGAGCTCCAGAGTAGCAGTAAACCTCTGGGAGCTAGCTAAACACATCTGGTGAACCCATAACAAGAGGCATATGTATGTAGCCACCAATCACCAGCTAGTAGTGCATTGCTGCTTCTGAGCTTGCCTAGGTATTTTTCAAACAAAGTATACCATGAGAACAAAGCAAATTTTATAGCAGAAGTAAATTGAAAAGTCTCTTAAAATCACATGCTCTATATGAAGAATGAATGTTTAATTGTAACTTGCATTAAGCATGTTTCACACTCCATATTTAACCCCCGCAAAGGGTTAATTACAAAGTGATTAGGCACCTGATCTTCAGAAGAACATGGCAGCTACGTCTCTCCTGATTGGCTAACTAGATGTGTAATACACTATAGCTCTTGACCTCAGGAATAACTATTGGCTAGATTACGAGTTTTGCGTTAGGCTTAAAAAGCAGCGTTAAGAGGTCCTAACGCTGCTTTTTAATGCCCGCTGGTATTACGAGTCTTGCCGGTACAGGTGTACCGCTCACTTTTTTGGCCAGACTTGGAAATACCGCAAATCCACTTACGTAAATTGTGCATCCTCTTTTTTTCAATGGGACTTGCATAGCGCCAGTATTTTGAGTCTGCCAAAAAGTGAGCAGTGCACCCTCTCCTGTCAAGACTGGTACTGCATTTTAAAGTCAGTAGTTAAAAGTTTTACACGACAAAGACGTAGCATAAAACTCTTAACTAAAGTGCTAAAAAGTACACTAACACCCATAAACTACCTATTAACCCCTAAACCGATGCCCTCCCGCATCGCAAACACTAAAAGAAAATTTTTAACCCCTAATCTGCCAAACCGGACATCGCCACCACTATAATAAATATATTAACCCCTAAACCGCCGCACTCCCGCCTTGTAAACATTAGTTAAATATTATTAACCCCTAATCTGCCATCCCTAACATCGCCGACACCTACCTACATTTATTAACCCCTAATCTGCCGCCCCCAACGTCGCCGCCACTATACTAAAGTTATTAACCCCTAAATCTAAGTCTAACCCTAACACCTCCTAACTTAAATATAATTAAAAGAAATCTAAATAAAAATTACTATCATTAACTAAATTATTCCTATTTAAAACTAAATACTTACTTGTAAAATAAACCCTAAGCTAGCTACAATAAAACTAATAGTTACATTGTATCTATCTTAGGGTTTATTTTTATTTTACAGGCAAGTTTGTATTTATTTTAACTAGGTAAAATAGTTATTAAATAGTTATTAACTATTTAATAACTACCTAGCTAAAATAAAGACAAATTGACCTGTAAAATAAAACCTAACCTAAGTTACACTAACACCTAACACTATACTATAATTAAATTATTTCCCTAAATTAAATACAATTAAATACAATTAAATTAAATTATCTAAAGTACAAAAAAAAAAAACAACACTAAATTACAGAAAATAATAAACAAATGACAAGATTTTTAAACTAATTACACCTAATCTAATACCCCCTAACATAATAAAAAGCCCCCCCAAAATAATAAAAGCCCTACCCTACCCTAAATTACAAATAGCCCTTAAAAGGGCCTTTTGTGGGGCATTGCCCCAAAGTAATCAGCTCCTTTACCTGTAAAAAAAATTACAAATCCCCCCTCAACATTAAAACCCACCACCCACACAACCAACCCTACTCTAAAACCCACCCAATACCCCCTTTAAAAAACCTAACACTAACCCCTTGAAGATCACCTTACCGGGAGAAGTCTTCATCCAACCGGGCCGAAGTCCTCAACGAAGCCAGGAGAAGTCTTCATCCAAGCCGGGTGAAGTGGTCCTCCAGACGGGTAGAAGTCTTCATCCAGACTGCATCTTCTTAGATTTTTATACTTAGATTTAGGGGTTAATAAATTTAGAATAGTGGCGGCGACGTTGGGGGCGGCAGATTAGGGGTTAATAAATATAATGTAGGTGTCGGCGATGTTGGGGGGAGCAGATTAGCAGTTAATAGTTGTAATGTAGGTGTCGGCGATGTCGGGGGCGGCAGATTAGGGGTTAATAAGTGTAAGATTAGGGGTGTTTAGACTTGGGGTTCATGTTAGGGTGTTAGGTGTAGACATAAATTTTATTTCCCCATAGGAATCAATGGGGCTGCGTTAGGAGCTAAACGCTGCTTTTTTGCAGGTGTTAGACTTTTTTTTCAGCCCCGTTGATTCCTATGGGGAAATCGTGCACGAACATGCACAACCAGCTCACCGCTAACGTAAGCAGCGCTGGTATTGGAGTGAGATGTGGAGCAAAATTTTGCTCAATGCTCACTTTTTGTCTGTTAACGCTTGTAACGCTTGCTGTTTGTAAAGTGAGCAGTGAGCATAAACTGCTCGTTAGCACCGCATAGCCTCTCGTAATCTAGGTGTAAGTTTTTAAACCTTTTGGGTTGTTAGCGGTTGTTGAAGGTACAGTCAAGTAAAAATTAAACCTTCATGATTCAGATAGGGAATGCAATTTTTAACAACTTTCAATTTACTTTTATCATTAAATTTGCATTGTTCTCTTGGTATTCTTTGTTAAAAGCTAAACCTGCATTGGGTCTGTGATGAGAGTGGGAGTGTGACATCCCCAGATTGGGCCTTGGATTATAGCCGTTACAGTCTATGTTGCAGTTACTAAGTGAGATGTGTTGTGCAAGCTGTATACTTCTATGCTCGGCAATAAAATAGCATTGTACCTTCTATGCTGTGTCCTGCATCTCATGACATGATGTCAGAAGTTCTTGCCTGCACTTCTGTTTCCTAAGTAATGACGATGTCGAAGTTTACCCCACCTGAGCCTTTTGATTTCTCTCAGCCTGCAGCTTGGCACACATGGAGTCAGCGGTTTCAATGCTTCAGGATTGCTTCCAAGCTGGACAAGGAGAGTGGTAAAGTACAAGTTAATTCTCTTTTATACTCTATGGGGAAAAATGTGGAGCCAGTGTTTAATGCCCTTACTTTCCAAGAAGGGAAAGAATTTGACTCTGAAATAGTTTTGAACAAGCTCAGTGCCCACTTTGTGCCCAAAAGAAATGTGATTCATGAGAGAGCTTGTTTTCACAAACATGCTCAGCGTATGGGAGAATTTGTGGAGTCATTTGTGCACAGGCTTTATGAACTAGCTGAATTCTGTGAGTTTGGTGTGGCTAAAGAAGAACAAATCAGAGACAGAATAGTCATAGGAATGGCAGATGCTGAGGTCTCACTGAAGCTACAGTTGGAGGCTGAATTAACGTTAGATGAGGCTATTAGGATGGCCCGCCAGAGTGAACTGGTTAAAAAGCAAAGAGCTGATCTGAGGTCTGAGAATATTGTGGATGAAGTTCAGCAGTTCAGGAGAGCTGCAGGTGAAAGGCACAGTATGAGCCATAGACCAAGGGCAACAGATAGGCCCAGAAGCGGAAGGGCGCAGCAGGCTCGCTGCAGGCGGTGTAACCATACCCATGATCAGAATGTCATATGCCCCGCTAAAGATAAAAGATGTAAAAAGTGTAACGAATGGGCCATTTTGAAGTGGCGTGTACAACTGAATACATTAAGGAAATACAGGTTGATAGAGACCAGGAGGGTCCAGAAGTGTCCTTTGTAAGGTCTGTTATTGAACGGTCTGGTTCAGACGAAGATTGGTGGGTTACCCTTACTGTAATGGGAGCAAAGGTTACCTTCAAGATTGACACAGGGGCAGACATCACTGTTATGTCCCTTGCAGCATTTATAAAACTGCCTTGACAACCTCAGTTCTGGTGGCCGCATCAATTGTGCGGGGAAATTTCTTGCCAGCTGCGAGTACCAGCAGATGAAATTCACCATGTGGGTACACGTAATTAGAGGTCAGTGTGTTGACAACCTATTGAGCAGGAAATCAGCCTGTGGTTTGGGCCTTGTCACCAGAGTGAATGAGATTTCGGGAGACATATTTAATGAATTGGGCCTACTGAATTGCAACCCAGTCTGAATATCACTTAAAAGTGATGCAGTCCCATACAGCATTGCCACTCCGCGTAGAATTCCGTTCCCGCGCATGCCTCAAGTGGAGAAGGAATTTCTGCGTATGAAGAATATGGGAGTTATTAAAGAGGTTGTTGAAGCAACTGACTGGTGTGTCCCTATTGTGCCTGTTGCGAAGAAAAACGGGAAGGTACGCCTCTGCGTAGATTTGAAAAAGCTGAATGAGAGGGTAAAGAGAGAGAGGTATGTGCTGACAACGCTTGAATACAATGCATGTAAGTAAAAATCACTAAGATAAAAAGAGGGACGTCTCCCTGGGACAGAGATATTAAAAATACTTAAAAATTTTAAATTCTGGGGTGTTAAAAAACTAGTACCTAACTGGAGAGGGCGTGACAAAGAACAACGCCTCCTTAAAAATGGAAGTTGAACTCATTTATCAAAGGGATACTCTCTACCCCTCAGGATTGAATTCTGAGTTAGATATTACACCTTTTCTTTAGATGCCCCTATAAGGGGTTAAAGATTGGGAGATCTATGTTGTAAAGAGTGGAAATGGCCTATTGAGTGATCATTTTTAGTAACTTCATTAGTATATAAAGGTACCCCTTTAAGTGATAAAAGCTTAGTCGATTAGAATATATCAATATATATATATAATTAATTTTCTTTCTCATACATCTCCAAATATAAGATGTGAAAGATGAGAAAGTCTATTACATATTATTTGATCTTGAGTTTCCAATTAAGGATTCCTTCTCTTTAAGCCCATATTTTAGATGTATTGCTCAAAATCTTTTGACAATTGATAAAGCCCCATGCCGCCTATATATTGTATAATTTGCATTTAATGTGTTTTTATATATAATCCTCCACTAAGGTAAAAAAATATACTTTATTAAAAAAAAATAATTTGGGAGACTGATAAATTTTACTGTGAGACATAGAATTATAACATATATGAATGTATGAATAACAATGTCATAAATCTTTGTCTTTATTCATTGCCACCTTTAATTAAATTCCAATAGCAATTTCCAATTCTACCTTTAACTTCAATTTGCAACCACCAATCTGAGTTGAGGGAGGTCTATTTAAAATGGACAATCTACTATGAAGGAATACAAGTCTTGATAAAGCCCAGTCTGGGGCAAAACGAGTAGACGATTTGACCTGACTAGAAACGATCCTATCACTGCATTCTTCTAACAGGCCCCCCTGGTATGCATCTAACTACAAGATATCTCTGTATTTGAAACTGAGGGAAGCGATTTACCTAGTTTCAGTGCATTCCAGAGGGAACAAAGTACAAAGACTTTCGCACCACGTTCACAGAGATTCATATCTACTTCTAAGCTGTAGCGCTACAGTTACTCTGCATACTGGATGAAGAACTGGAATATACTTCTAACGTGATGTAATCTGAGTCACGTGATCAACATGCAGTAGTCATTACAGGTTGTCCTCCTGGACGCGGACAGAGCCGCAGAGAGGAAATACACACAACAAACTGCTTTCCCATGCTCCTATATAAATAACAGGAACTTTTTCTTAGCGGTCTTCACCTTGAATCTCTGGGACTTTGTTTTCTCTGCATTTTATGCGCTAACAAGTGCTTCTCCCCTCTGTATCTGGTGGTTGTTTAGTGGTGCTGCTTCACGCTGAACAGATGGTTGCTGTTTATATATTTCAGTGTGCTTTTAGTATTTCACAGCCTGGGATGTCTGTCAGGACTTTGTTAATATCTCTTTATTTACATGCATTGCATTTATGTTTCAACATTTTGCTACTTTTATATTCTGCGCTAAATTGTATATTTACATTGCTACCTCTTCTTTTTTTTTACTGTTTAAGGTTATTAGTTTGAATTTGAGTGGTTCAACTGAGGTTAGCAGGATTTCCTCTCGAGCACTTTTTTCTATTACATACTGCCAACGCTTGAAGACATAGCTCCAAAATTGGCTGGGGCGAAGTTCCTCTTTACACTGGATGCTTCCAGCAGCTTCTGGCAGATACCTCTAGATCCACAGTGCCGCAAACTGACTACCTTCATTACACCAGTAGGTCAGTTTTGCTTCTGCAGACTCCCCTTCGGAAAATAACCTTTGCTCCTGAAATATTTCAAAGAGAGATGAGTTCCCTCCTATGGGACCACAAGGGCACGGCAGTCATCATGGATGACATTTTAGTATATGGGTCTACATTGGAAGAACATGATCAGCGATTGAGCTGTGTGCTGCAGAACATTAGAGAGTCCGGGCTGAAATTAAATAAAGAGAAATGCCATTTTAGAAAATCTGAGTTATGTTACTTTGGGCATATCATCAATGGAGATGGCACCAAGCCCGACCCTGATAAAATCCTTGCCATTCAACTGATTAAAAGTCCTTCTTATTTACATGAGCTGAGACAAATATTGGGCCTTGTGAATTATGTGGGCAGGTTCCTTCCAGATGTATCCACAGTACTACACCCTATCACAGAGTTGTTGAAGAACCCTCACAGGAAGAAGCTTTTGTACAGGTCAAGTCCCTGTTGGGGTCTGCCCCAGTGTTGGGGTTCTACAACCCTTCTAAAAAGACAGTGTTTAGTGCTGATGCAAGCAGTTATGGGCTAGGGGCTGCCTTCCTGCAGCTGAATGAGAACAAACTACAGCCCATTGCCTACTGTTCACGTACACGGCTGTTGAATCGGAATACGCCAAAATTGAAAAAGAGTGCCTGGCTGCAGTTTGGGCCTGTGAGCGCTTCCAGTGTTACCTGGTGGGTTTAGAGAAATTTAGTCTTGAAACTGACTACAAACCACTAGTCCCTCTTATTAGCTGCTATGATATTGACAAAACACCCCTAAGATGCCAGAGACTTCTAATTAGGCTGCTAAGGTTCAACATTCAGGCAGTTCATGGGCCGAGGAAACAACTGGTAGTGGCAGATACACTTTCCAGGCTCCCGCTGGCTGCTGCTGAAGTATTTTCAACAAAATCAGATTTGAAAGTGTATGTGGATTCAGTTCTGGCATCCAAATCCATTTCGTCAGGAAAGCTATAGCAAATAAGAAAGGAGACACGTTTAGATACAGACCTTCAAGATATTAAGTACATAAAAGAAGGTTGGCCCAAGAGCCAGGCAGCCTGGATGTCTTTAAATTCTTACCAGTCAGAGAGTTTGCAGCTCACAAAGCTGGATGTATTAGTGTTGTTCCAAGACTGCATTGTCATTTCTGTTAGCATGTGGCAGGAGATGTTAAGCAGAATTCATGATGGCCACTTGTGCATTACAAAGTGCAGAGAAAGGGCAGCTACGGCGGTGTGGTGGCCTTGGATCAGTTCTGACATTGCAAGCCCCGTATCAAAATGTGCCTTTTGCCAGGAACGCCGGCCTACTCATAGAAGGGCGCTCTTGATTTCTACCCCGCTGCCTGCAGGCCCATGGCAGAAAATAGCTGCAGATGTGTGCAAACTGCATGGGAAGAAATACCAAGTCATGATTGACTACTATTCCAGGTATTTGGAGAGTGCACCCTTGAATGAGATCACCAGTCAAGCCGTTATCACTCGTCTCAAGAGCTTGTTCGGCCATTGGGGCATACCAATGGAGTTAGTGAGCGATAACGGAATGCAGTTTGCATCCATGGAGTTCAGTTCTTTCTGCAGTGATTATGATTTTGCCCATTCTATGTCAAGTCCACATTAAAAGCAGGCCAATGGAATGGCTGAAAGGGCAGTTCAAACAACAAAGTGCATTTTGAAGCAATCTGAGCCGTACCTACCTCTCTTGGCATATAGGGCGATTCCCATCCAAGCCACAGGCTTTAGCCTGGCACAGTTGATGCTAGGGCATCAGATCCACACTACACTACCCTCTGTGGATGTTTTCCAGCCAGCACACTCTGTTCCTCGGGACGAGGTCCTTAGGAGGGATGAAGAGGCGAAAAGGGGCTACCGATTCTTATACGACAGAAAACACTCTGTGAGGCCCTTGCAGGAGCTGAATCATGGTCAAAATGTCAGAGTTAAGCTGGATGATGAGAAGAAATGGAAGATGCCTTATATGGTAATATGATGCTCTCCAAAACCAAGGTCTTATGTAGTCCTTACTGATGGAGGGACTGTCACACATTGAAGTAGAAGACATCTTCAGCTAGTACCTGTGAGTTTGGGACTGGATGCCTCAGAGCCACAGCCAGTGGGATCCCCTGTTTTAAAAGGGGTACCCTCAGCAAGACCACAGCGGGGATACTGCTTTGCTTCCAGCCGACTCTTAATCACCTTCTTCTGTATTAGAGGACAGTTCATGTAAAATTATGTCAAGTGGGAGAGTTGTGAAACTTCCAATCCACTACCGGGATTAGCACTGTAGTTAGAGCAGTAACCAGAAGAATGGGCAGAATAATCCCATGGTCACTGTGGACTAGGGTAGTCTACCCCGATGTTCAAGTCAGGATTGTATTTCTTGTTGTTCATATATATTCTCTGTAACTTATTTGTTGTACACTAAACAAAACTATTTTTGTATGCTTGTTGTATACCTTGTTATATGTTGTTATACAAAAAAAAGTATGCTTTGTCCTTTGAAAAGGCGAAGATGTGATGAGAGTGGGAGTGTGACATCACCTGATGGGGGCGTGGCTTATAGCCATTACAGTCTATGTCGCAGTTACTAAGTGAGATGTGTTGTGCAAACTGTATACTTATATGCTCTGCAATAAAATAGCGTTGTACTTTCTATGCTGTGTCCTGCATCTCATGACAGGCTCATAAACTGATTTCTAAGCTGTTGAAGGTAACTTCTTATCTCAGTGCATTTTGACAGTTTTACACAGTTAGACGCTGCTAGTTCATGTGTGCCATATTAGACAACATTGTGCTCGCTCCTATGGAGCTATTTATGAGTCAGCACTGACTGGCGAAAGTCTGCAGAGGCTTACGGCTAGATTTGGAGTTTTGTCGGTAACGACCCGAAAAACTAACGCCCGCGTTTTACTGGCCGCACCATAAAAATAACTCTGGTATCGAGAGTCCACATAAAGGCTGCGTTAGGCTCCAAAAAAGGAGCGTAGAGCATTTTTAACGCAGCTTCAACTATCGATACCAGAGTTGCTTACGGACGCGGCCAGCCTCAAAAACGTGCTCGTGCACGATTCTCCCATAGGAAACAATGGGGCTGTTTGAGCTGAAAAAAAACCTAACACCTGCAAAAAAGCCGCGTTCAGCTCCTAACGCAGCCCCATTGTTTGCTATGCGGTAACCCTTCCGACGTCTGCACTTAACACTCTAACATGTACCCCGAGTCTAAACACCCCTAACCTTACACTTATTAACCCCTAATCTGCCGCCCCCGCTATCGCTGACCCCTGCATATTATTATTAACCCCTAATCTGCCGCTCCGTAAACCGCCACTACTTACATTATCCCTATGTACCCCTAATCTGCTGCCCTAACATCGCCGACCCCTATATTATATTTATTAACCCCTAATCTGCCCCCCACAACGTCGCCTCCACCTGCCTACACTTATTAACCCCTAATCTGCCGACCGGACCGCACCGCTATTATAATAAAGTTATTAACCCCTAATCCGCCTCACTAACCCTATCATAAATAGTATTAACCCCTAATCTGCCCTCCCTAACATCGCTGACACCTAACTTCAAACATTAACCCCTAATCTGCCGACCGAATCTCACCGCTATTCTAATAAATGTATTAACCCCTAAAGCTAAGTCTAACCCTAATACTAACACCCCCCTAAGTTAAATATAATTGAAATCTAACGAAATTAATTAACTCTTATTAAATAAATTATTCCTATTTAAAGCTAAATACTTACCTGTAAAATAAATCCTAATATAGCTACAATATAAATTATAATTATATTATAGCTATTTTAGGATTAATATTTATTTTACAGGTAACTTTGTATTTATTTTAACCAGGTACAATAGCTATTAAATAGTTAAGAACTATTTAATAGCTAAAATAGTTAAAATAATTACAAATTTACCTGTAAAAGAAATCCTAACCTAAGTTACAAATAAACCTAACACTAGACTATCAATAAATTAATTAAATAAACTACCTACAATTACCTGCAATTAACCTAACACTACACTATCAATAAATTAATTAAATACAATTGCTACAAATAAATACAATTAAATAAACTAGCTAAAGTACAAAAAATAAAAAAGAACTAAGTTACAAAAAATAAAAAAATATTTACAAACATAAGAAAAATATTACAACAATTTTAAACTAATTACACCTACTCTAAGCCCCCTAATAAAATAACAAAGCCCCCCAAAATAAAAAAAATGCCCTACCCTATTCTAAATTACTACAGTTCAAAGCTCTTTTACCTTACCAGCCCTGAACAGGGCCCTTTGCGGGGCATGCCCCAAGAGGTTCAGCTCTTTTGCCTGTAAAAAAAAAATACAATACCCAAGCCCCCCAACATTACAACCCACCACCCACATACCCCTAATCTAACCCAAACCCCCCTTAAATAAACCTAACACTAAGCCCCTGAAGATCATCCTACCTTGTCTTCACCATACCAGGTTCACCGATCGGTCCAGAAGAGCTCCTCCGATGTCCTGATCCAAGCCCAAGCGGGGGGCTGAAGAGGTCCATGATCCGGCTGAAGTCTTCATCCAAGCGGGGCAGAAGAGTTCTTCCATCCGATTGAAGTCTTCATCCAAGCGGCATCCATCCGGAGCGAAGCGGCAGCATCAGGGGCGTAACTATCACTGGTGCAGAAGTCGCAACTGCGACCGGGCCCGGCAGGTCCAACCCTCAGGGGGGCCCCAGCTTTAGCATAACATTTATTTATTTTTTAACAACTTTTTTTTTTTTCAAACTAACTTTTTTTTCTAGCAAACTTTGTTTGTTTTCAGCGGTGATGGGGTTGCGTAACATTGCGCAGTGCACACTAACAGTTTTACATTAGAGCGTTGCCGTGGGTTACCATGGCAACGCACTGCTGAGCGGGAAAGGAGGCAGGAGCTGTCCTGCGTGAATGCAACCAGTAATGCAGCTTTCTTAGCTCAGGGACTGTGAAGTGGAAGGAAAAGGTAAGTCAGTCAGTGCATTGCATCCTGGCTAGCCTAGAACCCTAACCACTATCAGCCGTTAGTTGTTCATTGTCCCCACCCCAGGCGGTCGCACAGGGCTGATCCGGGGACAGCTGTGGAAGACAGTGAACCAACTGGGTCCCAGGCGGCACTTGACAGGGGCGGCAGTTCAATTAGTGACTATCAGTATATCACAGTCATAGTCAGACCCCCGCTCCTGTGATTGTCTTCTGTTGGGGATTGTGATTGACAGTGGGGCACCCGGCAGCAGCAAAAACCGTTGCAAATTGCATATATTAAGGTAGAATCAGTACTCAAGGTATTTGAATTCAGTGTCCTTGTGATATAAATTCCTAGTTTTCACTCACACGCTAACAAAGTTACTTTTTACATTGGGTGTTGCTCCTAAACACTTGTCTCTGAGACTGTGGCTGGGAATTGGGATTGTCAGCTGGGCAGGAGCGGCATTGGGGGGGCCCACACAGAGATGTTCATGCTGTAATACGTGTGCACAGTGTGACTGTCAATTGTATGCACACACTGTCCGGAGCAGCACAGTTTCTCTATCAACTTATTGCTAGCCTGCCTGAAGTTGTGCCCCGCCCCCTGATTCTCACAGCACACTAAGCGTGACTCAGACTTACTATCCTCTCTCTTGTCTGCAGCAGGCTCACAATTCTATTCTTCTCTTAGCTCTGTGCTACTAACTGGGTCTGTGTGTGGTCTGGGAAGCACTAGGCAGATTTTCAATCACGGAGCTCAGCTAGAGGGAAAAGCAGTGGTGAGAGAACAGCAGAGAGATTCAGCAGAGGAAAAAAAACGGAGTGAGAAATCCTTTCAGTCAGTTTTCTTTTCCTCTGCTGAATCTTTGCTTTTCCCTCTCTGTAGCTGAGCTCCTGATTGAAAATCTGCCTAGTGCTTCCCAGATCACACACAGCCAGTAAGTAGCACAGAGCAGCAAGCTAAGCTGATGCTTATACTTCTTCAAGACAGTGGCACAAGGATAAAACACATTCTAATCAACATCTCATATAGCTGCAGCCTGGAACATAAGAGTACACTTTATACTTTTTCAAGATTGTATGCTCTATTTTTTATTTTTATAAAAGAATCATGTTTATTACCTTTCTACTAAAAGATTGATCTAAATCTTCAACTAATATTGTGTCAGATGTCTTACTGCACTAGATTTCTCAAATGGGTATGAGTTTGCAACTACTCACATGTAAGTTGGTTTCTGTAATGCATTCATTTTCATTTAATTTTGGAATATGGGGAGCATTCTGTAATATTTGGCTCTGGTAATGATTCTGAAACTTACTTATTCATCTGAAACCTCCCTACATTGGTGCAAGGTGAGATATTGCCTTGACTGTGAATTCTTTATCTTGCTATTTTTCTTGACTCAATATGGGATCCTAATTATATCAAGGTAAATAAAGAAAGACAGGAGCACCAGTGGATGTGTGGATCAGCGTTTTATTCGCCATAAACGCTGCAATAAAAGCACTCAAAGAAACAGCAACATATGACAAATTGTAAAGTGCTTCGAAAAAATGAAATGTACTCCGTAATTGCTGACAGCAGCTGATTGCTCAATGGAATGTAAAGGTGAATGAACAGCTGACGCGTTTCGGCAGTGTTGCCGTAGTCTTAGCTGGATAAAACTTAAAAAACAGGCGCCCTTTTTCAAGGGCTAACCTTCCTCCCATTGGGCAATCTGTTGAGCCAATCAGGACTATCGGTAATTAACAGCTGCAAGTGCTATTTAAACCTCCCTGTTACTCCTTGTACCAGGATCTTATTAATACTTTATATAATACAATACAAATATTCTTTAAACTGAACAAAACAAATTATGCCTAATTCCCTATATATATAAATGGAAACCAAAAATGCACATATACCTTGAACTAAAAAGCGGTAGAAATATTAGTAAAAAACATAAATACATAGGAATAAACTCCTGTCTCATGTTTAGCGTAAACCATATGTTGTATATGTGCACCTGCTAAATCAGGATTACTCTTTTTCCCTTTTCTACGTAAATGAGTTAAATGCACTCTAACTATACTTTAATCTATTTTATTTTATTCATTGTAGTAATAGGAATATACTATCTAATGCTTCGCTGAAAGATCCATTGTATACACCCCTTAAGGTTTGTAATTTAAGAACTATTAGACCTTTTACGCCCCATTCAATACCAATAGTATCAATAGTAATGGGACTCTTGTGGTCCCTCTCAGTACCAATAGTTTATCAAGTCATAGGCTGAGTTTAGTCCTGAAGGTGTCCTGGTCTTCAATTTGAAAATCCAGAACACCTCCTGTCTACCTAGGGCTTTCTCCCTATCCCCACCTCTAGATGGCAATGGTACATATTCAATGGCCTTCCACCTAAAACTCTCTGTGCTTTTTGAATGTTCAAGTGCGAAATGCTGCACTATTGGTGTACTTTATTTTCCTGCTCTGATGGTAGAGAGATGCTCCCTAATCCGCGATCTGATCTCTCGTGTTGTTAACCCTACATATTGAACCTTGCATAGAATGCAGGTAACTAAGTATATCACATATTTGGACCTGCACGTGATGCATGTTTTTATTTCAAATTGTTGGCCTGTGACGGTGGACTGAAATGATTCCCCACATTCAACTTTCTCACAGGCCACACAATCTCTATAGTTGCACCTGTGCATGCCTTTTATCACTAGCCATGCTGACCCCCCTGGGGGGCTTGTTTTGACCCTAGTGGGCGCTACTGAGTTCCCAATGGTTTTGTTTCTCCTGTAGGAGAACTGACAACCCAAGCTGGATATGTTTGTTAAATCATCATCTGCAGAGAGCATTTTAAAGTGCTCTCTGATGATGTTACAGATCCTTGGATATTCTACTGAATAGTCTGTAAGAAATATCATTCCTTGTTTAAAGACTTTGCTTTCTCTACTCTCTTTAGATTTTAATGTGAGTAAGCTGTCCCTGTCCAGGGTCCTGACTGACTCTTGGGCGTTCTTTATTGTTATATGCGGATAACCCCTGTCTTTCAACCTTGCGGCCAATGCACCACTCTCTCTCTCAAAATCTCTTGAGAGGCTGCAGTTTCTTTTTACCCTCATAAATTGCCCTTTGGCCACTGCTTTGAAGAGGTTCTGAGGGTGACAGCTCCTGGCGTGCAGTAGAGTATTGCCCGTAATGGGCTTCCTGTAAATAGTGGACATCACTTTTTCGCCTGTCTTTCCAATTAGAGTCACATCAAGATAATTGATGTTTGTCTCCCCAACCTCAAAGGTGAATTCTATCCCCTTGTCGTTGTTGTTGAGATATTCAATGAACCCGGGGATATTGGTTAAACCCCCCTTCCACACAAAGAGAAGGTCATCAATGAACCTTTTGTAAAATATTATATCCTTTCGGTGTGGATTTCCTTCTCCAAATATGTGGTCCTCCTCCCACCAACCCATGAATAGGTTGGCGTAGGAGGGGGCAAACTTGGCCCCCATGGCCGTGCCACATATCTGGAGAAAGAAAAGGCCATTGAACTCAAAAAAGTTGTGGGTGAGTAAAAACTTGGTTACTCTTCCCACAAACTCACACAATGACAAATCATTCCCATGGTACTTCCTCATGAAATACTCTACAGCCAGTAGTCCCTGCTCATGTGGAATTGATGAGTACAGGGACTTCACATCTACTGTGATCCAAACATATTCATCCTTCCAGTCTATCCTGGACACCAGATTCAAAATGTGTTTTGTGTCCAGGACAAAACTGGTGAGTTGTTTGATCATGGGCTGCAAAATTGCATCAAGCCACTCAGAAAGAGGCTCGAGGAGAGATCCAATGCCACTGACTATGGGTCTCCCTCTTACCTCTGTGAGTGACTTGTGCACTTTAGGAAGATGATTAAACACTGGTGTTTTTGGACATTCAACATATAGAAAATCACCAGTGTTTTTGTCAAATATGCCAATCTCAAGGCCATCATCTATGAGGTCACTTAATTGTCGCTGGAATATTTTGGTGGGGTTAGCATTCAGTGCTCTATACTCATGTGTGTTGGAAAGCTGTCTTAGTGCTTCTTTATTGAAGTCACTGGTGTCCATGATCACAATGGATCCACCCTTATCCGCAGACCTAATTACTATCTTGTCATTCCTACTTAGACTTTGTAGGGCTTGTCTTTCTGAAAAGTTAATATTGGGTCTGTGGACCTTTTCTTGATAGTACAGATTGGTTAAGTCCCTTTCTATTCTGGAGTGGAACTTTTCTATTATTGTACCCCTATCCTGAATCGGGTAAAACTTAGATGGTTTTTTGAACTTCGGTAGAACAGTGTGAGCAGTGGATCTGTTTGACCCTTCCTCTATTAGTAGAGATTCCAGTGTTCTTATATCACACTGTTCTCCAAAGTCCAAAAATTCCTCATTAGAATCAGTTACTCCTAATGTGTGAATACGTGCAGGTTCCATAATTGATGTATCCTCATATGCCTTACGAGCAAAATGTTTATAAAGTGTGAGTTTCCTTACCAGTTTGTTTACATCAAGAAGTGTGTTAAATAAATTAAAGCTGGCGGTAGGAACAAAGCCTAATCCTAACTCCAACACCCTGGTTTCATGTGTATTCAGCTCATATGAGGACAAATTCACTATGCTCATTGTAGCTATGTTGTCTACTTTTTCTTCCCGGTGTATCTGCCTTTGTGAGAATCTCCTGTATCTTGCCCCCCCACGTCTTTTTTTGCCGGGGGGGCAATCGAAAAAACCTGGTTGGCTTGTGCCCTCTCTGTGTTAGTAACTGTGTATGCCGTATCACCATTAGTAGTACCTGTTTTATGTAAATTATATTTTGAATAGGCATATGGTTTGGCATTTTTTAGAATGGGAGCCACTAGTGTGGTTACTTCCCTCTGCCCACTCGGTTGTGGAATGTTTCCCTGAGCTGCGGGGATGGTATTACTACTGAGGGGATAAGGGGTGTAATTACTATCCGTGTCTTCCCCTCCAGATCCTGAACTTTCTCCCTGTGAATCAGTGTCAGTCTCTGTAAAATGAATTCTACGGTGTCCTCTTCCACCTCTGCCTCTATTTCTATGCCTGCTACCTCTCCTTGACCCACTACCTCCTCTGGTATTGAACTCTTTTCTCCTTGTGAATCGTTCTTTCCGATTCCAAATATATACTAGATCATTATTGAAATCTGTCTGATCTCTTACAAATTTAGTATGTTTTCTCTCTAGTAATATTTGTTTAGCTTCTGCTATAGTGTCATGGAGGATTTGGTCTAGGGTTGGGTAATCTATATCCCCACTGCGATTATTCAGCTCATTCTGAATTACTGATATCTTATCTGCTATGACCTTTAGCTGTGTGGTTTTGTACTGTATCAATAGCAGCATAAGTTTAGTTGAACATTCAGATAGGGTTGCATTCCACATTGTTATAAATTCCCTATCCTCTGTCAGAAACGTTGGGAACTTGCTTATGCGCAATCCCCTGGGAATAAGACCAAGTTCATTATACTTATTTAAAGTTATAATGTCCCATTTAAGTCTATTTTCTTTGATTAATAATTGCTCCACATCTTCAAAAAGAGCTGTTAGCGATAACTTGGTGGGATCAGTGGAAAATATGGCTTCAATTTCCCTAGTATGTTCATCTCTTTCTGTAACAGTCATAAGAGAGTAAAAAGTACGTGTTTGCAGCTGTAAGCTGCTGTCAGTGTTGGACATCTTATCACTCCCTTGGCTCACCCCTCTCGTGTGATGAAGAAAGCTCTGCAAATAGTGAGGTAATGGAGCGGAACCCCACACTCCTGTAACGATATAGCAAACAAAAGTTCCACACTAAGATAGAGCTTTATGTACTGTCGACTTACCGCGTCCGGTCCTAGGGAGGGGTTTTCTCCTGTGGTTGGTCTGCGGACTGTATCCTGATCAGCGGGCGCGATCCGTATCCGTATGCCGGTTTTCTTCTCCAAGCTGGCGTCACTCGAATTCCGATTGGCTGATAGAATCCTATCAGCCAATCGGAATTAAGGTAGGAATATTCTGATTGGCTGATGGAATCAGCCAATCAGAATCAAGTTCAATCCGATTGGCTGATCCAATCAGCCAATCAGATTGAGCTTGCATTCTATTGGCTGTTCCGATCAGCCAATAGAATGCAAGCTCAATCTGCATTTGGACGTCATTCTGCATTTGGACGTCGCCGGAAGAAGATGGGTCCGCGGTGGAGGTCTTCAGGATGGAGCCGGTCGTCATCGGATGAAGATAGAAGATGCCGCTTGGATCAAGATGGTTGCCGGTCCGGATCGCCTCTTCTTCCCGGATAGGATGAAGACTTTGGAGCCTCTTCTGGACCTCTTCAGGCACCGGATGATGGATCGCCAACCCCCGCTTGGGTTGGATGAAGATTTTGGAGCCAGGACGGATCGGTGATACCTGGTGAGGTGAAGACAAGGTAGGATGATCTTCAGGGGCTTAGTGTTAGGTTTATTTAAGGGGGGTTTGGGTTAGATTAGGGGTATGTGGGTGGTGGGTTGTAATGTTGGGGGGGGGGGTATTGTATGTTTTTTTTTTACAGGCAAAAGAGCTGAACTTCTTGGGGCATGCCCCGCAAAGGGCCCTGTTCAGGGCTGGTAAGGTAAAAGAGCTTTTAACTTTAGTAATTTAGAATAGGGTAGGGCATTTTTTATTTTGGGGGGCTTTGTTGTTTTATTAGGGGGCTTAGAGTAGGTGTAATTAGTTTAAAATTGTTGTAATATTTTTCTTATGTTTGTAGATATTTTTTTATTTTTTGTAACTTAGTTCTTTTTTATTTTTTGTACTTTAGCAAGTTTATTTAATTGTATTTATTTGTAGGAATTGTATTTAATTAATTTATTGATAGTGTAGTGTTAGGTTAATTGTAGGTAATTGTAGATAGTTTATTTAATTAATTTATTGATAATATAGTGTTAGTTTTAATTGTAACTTAGTTTAGGATTTATTTTACAGGTAAATTTGTAATTATTTTAACTATTTTAGCTATTAAATAGTTCTTAACTATTTAATAGCTATTGTACCTGGTTAAAATAAATACAAAGTTACCTGTAAAATAAATATAAATCCTAAAATAGCTATAACATAAATATAATTTATATTGTAGCTATATTAGGATTTATTTTACAGGTAAGTATTTAGCTTTAAATAGGAATAATTTATTTAATAAGAGTTAATTTATTGCGTTAGATTTAAATTATATTTAACTTAGGGGGGTGTTAGTGTTAGGGTTAGACTTAGCTTTAGGGGTTAATACATTTATTAGAATAGCGGTGAGCTCCGGTCGGCAGATTAGGGGTTAATAATTGAAGTTAGGTGTCGGCGATGTTAGGGAGGGCAGATTAGGGGTTAATACTATTTATTATAGGGTTAGTGAGGCGGATTAGGGGTTAATAACTTTATTATAGTAGCGCTCAGGTCCGCTCGGCAGATTAGGGGTTAATAAGTGTAGGTAGCTGGCGGCGACGTTGTGGGGGGCAGATTAGGGGTTAATAAATATAATACAGGGGTCGGCGGTGTTAGGGGCAGCAGATTAGGGGTACATAAGGATAACGTAGGTGGCGGCGCTTTGCGGTCGGCAGATTAGGGGTTAATAAGTGTAGGTAGCTGGCGGCGACGTTGTGGGGGGCAGGTTAGGGGTTAATAAATATAATACAGGGGTCGGCGTTGTTAGGGGCAGCAGATTAGGGGTACATAAGGATAACGTAGGTGGCGGTCGGCAGATTAGGGGTTAAAAAAAATTATTCGAGTGTCGGCGATGTGGGGGGGCCTCGGTTTAGGGGTACATAGGTAGTTTATGGGTGTTAGTGTACTTTAGAGTACAGTAGTTAAGAGCTTTATGAACCGGCGTTAGCCCAGAAAGCTCTTAACTACTGACTTTTTTCCTGCGGCTGGAGTTTTGTCGTTAGATGTCTAACGCTCACTTCAGAAACGACTCTAAATACCGGAGTTAGGAAGATCCCATTGAAAAGATAGGATACGCAATTGACGTAAGGGGATCTGCGGTATGGAAAAGTCGCGGCTGAAAAGTGAGCGTTAGACCCTATTTTGAGTGACTCCAAATACCGGCGGTAGCCTAAAACCAGCGTTAGGAGCCTCTAACGCTGGTTTTCACGGCTACCGCCAAACTCCAAATCTAGGTCTTAGAAAATCACAGAGGTAAAAAGTGTATTAATATAACCATGTTGGTTATGCAAAACTGGGGAATGGTAAATAAAAGGATTATCTATCTTTCTAAACAATACAAATTCTCAAGTAGACTGTCCCTTTAAAAGCATTGCATTATTACTTTGAATTGTCCCCTTAAATAAGTTTTAATGAATATAAGAATTATAAGTAAGGGATGAAAATATTCCTATGTAGGAGCTCTAAATGTTACCATCAATTATTTTTTTTCTGTATAGAAGTAAAAATTTGTGTTAGTTACAATACACCTTTTTATTCTATACTTATTTAAATGCAATAATAGATGTAAGCATTTTGGATTTATTTAATAATGTACTTTGTACACGGTCACTTATGGAACTGGTAAAAAGTAATCAGGTCAGCGACACATTTTTAATTAGTACTGGGAATATCTGTTCCTTTAGCTTTGGAATAAAAGACTGATTACAGATTAGTTTGACCTTAAAACATGATTTACATGACTGATGAACATTTACACACTATTCTGAAATGAGGTGTCACTGTAAATTAATTTCATTGTTGTATTATATTGTATGGTAAATATCACTAGACAGAAAGCAAAATCATATATATATATATATATTAAACAATAAATTATTTGCAGAGAGTAGAGTGAAACAGAAGCACCACATGGCCTAGCACTGTATATATTCATGTGAGATAGTGCTTTACATTTTTACACTCACATTTAGTTGAGCACCCCTCTTGGTGCAATTAGAACAGGCTGAAATCAAACAGTCACCCAGCAGATTGACCTCCGGTGGGTTTGGACTCCAATAGATCAGGATAGGATATCCCAAAAAGTGGTACACCGTATAATAAGATGTAAATAAAAATAGATGGTATAACAGCAAGTGGTAAGTACAAAACTTACTTTATTTAAAATGCAATAAAAACAGCAACGCGTTTCTCAGCCAACCAATGGCTGTTTCATCAGGCTGAGAAATGCGTTGCTGCTTTTACTGCATTTTAAATAAAGTACGTTTTGTACTTACCGCTTGCTATTATACCATCTATTTTTATATACACCTTATTATACGGTGTACAACTTTTTGGGATATCGTATCCGGATCTATTGGAGTTCGAGCCACACCGGAGGTCAGTCTGCTGTGTGACTGTTTGATTCCAGCCTGTTCTATTTGCACAAAGAAGGGTGCTCAACTAAATGTGAGTGTAAACATTTAATGCACAATCTCACACAAATATATACAGTGCTAGGCCATGTAGCGCCTCTGTTTCTCTCTACAGATTGCTGATCCTTGATCTTGGCCTTTCATCCACTCACAGACAGATGCCTGGACCTGGATTCACATCATACACCTGGGTTGTTAATTAAACACCCTGTTTTAATATATAGGACTATTTTCCTAATTATATTTATCGATTTGATATTTGTTTTCTGTCAGTTGTTTGATTCATTATTTAATAGATTGTATTATTAGTGTCCACCATATAGTCACATTTTCACTTCTATCATCCATCCCATTTTTGACCAAGGGCGCCCCCTATATATTATCTCTAATAAATTATTTGTTTGCTGTTCAGTGCATTTGCATGGAAGTGTACATTTTTTAATAAACTCCATATCGGAAAAAAAGTCAGAGAATCAGGCGCTGAAACAAATATACTTTTTTATAAATACTTTAGTTTTATATTTATTTATTGGGTATACTTAGAATATTATATATTTGCACCATAAACATTCTGCTTTGAGAGGACATGCTATGCAAGGTTCCAGGTCTTTATATGGATCTGCAGTATCTCATGTTGATGCAAGCTTTTAACACATGAATATTTAAACTTCTGTAGTTAAAACTATTCAGACTAGTGGGCCGGTTTATCAAGAGTCTGGCAGACATGATCCATTGTAGTGGATCATGTCCATCAGACATCGATAAATTCCGACAGCATACGCTGTCTGTATTTATCATTGAACAAGCAGTTCTGATGAACTGCTTGTACAATGCCGTCTTCTGCAGAGGAGGAGTTGGCGTATGAGTTAAGACCACTGTTTCTTAACTCCTGTTTCCTGCGAGCCTGAAGGCTTTCGTGGAAACAGGGTTATACCGCCTCATTTGGGCCATGATAAATTGGACCCTAAATCTTCAGTGCATTACAGAATTTGTTATATTTATTCTGCTTGGATAGTGCAGCATGGTTTTTCTATAACCAATATAGAATTACCTCACTTGAGAATCTTCATGGTGTATTTTTACAGGACTTCAGTGCCAGGACCTTAAAGGTTCACGTTTCAGCAATTTCTGATATTTCAGAGATCAAATGGGCTCACAAACCTATAATTGTACAATTTTTCAAGCCTTGGCTCATATCCTTCCTTCTACAAATACTATTATGCCAATGTGGGATCTTCATTTGATTCTTGAAGCTTTTCTGGGGGGCACCATATGAAAAGCTTTTCTTTGACTTCCAATATTGTCTATCTTCTTAATCACAATTACATTGGCCACATGTGTTTTTGAATCACAGGCTTTCTACTAATGAACCTTTTATACTTTCCAACAAGATAAGGTAATTCTACATACAGTACTTGAATTGTTGCCAACTCTTGTTTCTGGTTTCCACGAAGCACAGGGGATTGTTCTTCTTTCTTTTTGTCCTGACAAGAAATATTTAGAGGGAAAATATAGTTGGCTGTGATAGCTTGAGGGCTGTTAATCTCACTATGCAGGGTTCTGGATTTTAAGAAGGGACATCTACATTATAATTTAATGCTCTAACCAAAGTGTCCAAAGGTTTTGCATGACTTCTATCCATGCATGAAAATTTGATATCAACAGCTCTCATTTGTGCAATTTGGGACACAAATTCTAACTATGTTTTTTTTATTATTTTGGTTTTTTTGCAGTATAAATGAGTCTCTTTTTATTTTTTTACTACTTTGAACGTTTCTCATTAGTAAATATTACCTGGGAGAGTCAAGATAACTAAAAATTAAACCTTTTTAAGGGGCCAAACAAGGGAGTCAGAACCACAACAGATACCCACTGAGAAAAAAGGAATAGATGACAGATTAGTAATTAACCTTTCCTCTACTTCACTAACAACTGATCAAATTGAAGTACTTAGGCCTAGATTTAGAGTTTGGCGGTAGCCGTCAAAACCAGCGTTATAGGCTCCTAACGCTGGTTTTAGGCTACCGCCGGTATTTGGAGTCAGTCAGGAAAGGGTCTAACGCTCACTTTTCAGCCGCAACTTTTCCATACCGCAGATCCCCTTACGTCAATTGCGTATCCTATCTTTTCAATGGGATCTTTCTAACTCCGGTATTTAGAGTCGTGGCTGAAGTGAGCGTTAGAAATCTAACAACAAAACTCCAGCCGCAGAAAAAAGTCAGTAGTTAAGAGCTTTCTTGGCTAACGCCGGTTTATAAAGCTCTTAACTACTGTGCTCTAAAGTACACTAACACCCATAAACTACCTATGTACCCCTAAACCGAGGTCCTCAAACATCGCTGCCACTCGATTAAATTTTTTTAACCCCTAATCTGCCGACCGCCACCTACGTTATACTTATGTACCCCTAATCTGCTGCCCCTAACACCGCCGACCCCTATATTATATTTATTAACCCCTAACCTGCCCCCCACAACGTCGCCGCCAGCTACCTACAATAATTAACCCCTAATCTGCCGACCGCAAAGCGCCGCCACCTACATTATAGCTATGTACCCCTAATCTGCTGCCCCTAACACCGCCGACCCCTATATTATATTTATTAACCCCTAATCTGCCCCCTCAACGTCGCCTCCACCTGCCTACACTTATTAACCCCTAATCTGCCGAGCGGATCTCACTGCTACTATAATAAAGTTATTAACCCCTAATCCGCCTCACTCCCGCCTCAATAACGCTATAATAAATAGTATTAACCCCTAATCTGCCCTCCCTAACATCGCCGACAGCTAACTTCAATTATTAACCCCTAATCTGCCGACCTAATCTCGCTGCTACTGTAATAAATGTATTAACCCCTAAAGCTAAGTCTAGCCCTAACACTAACACCCCCTAAATTAAATATAATTTAAATCTAACGAAATAAATTAACTCTTATTAAATAAATTATTCCTATTTAAAGCTAAATACTTACCTGTAAAATAAACCCTAATATAGCTACAATATAAATTATAATAATATTATAGCTATTTTAGGATTTATATTTATTTTACAGGCAACTTTGTAATTATTTTAACCAGGTACAATAGCTATTAAATAGTTAAGAACTATTTAATAGCTAAAATAGTTAAAATAATTACAAAATTACCTGTAAAATAAATCCTAACCTAAGTTACAATTAAACCTACCACTACACTATCAATAAATTAATTAAATAAAATACCTACAATTACCTACAATTAAACCTAACACTACACTATAAATAAATAAATTAAATACAATTCCTACAAATAAATACAATTAAATAAACTAACTAAAGTACAAAAAATAAAAAAGAACTAAGTTACAAAAAATAAAAAAATATTTACAATCATTAGAAAAAAATTACAACAATTTTAAACTAATTACACCTACTCTAAGCCCCCTAATAAAATAACAAAGACCCCCAAAATAAAAAAAAGCCCTACCCTATTCTAAATTACAAAAGTTCAAAGCTCTTTTACCTTACCAGCCTTGAACAGGGCCCTTTGCGGGGCATGCCCCAAAGAATTCAGCTCTTTTGCCTGTAAAAAAAAACATAAAATACCCCCCCACCAACATTACAACCCACCACCCACATACCCCTAATCTAACCCAAACCCCCCTTAAATAAACCTAACACTAAGCCCCTGAAGATCTTCCTACCTTGTCTTCACCATGCCAGGTATCACCGATCGTTCCAGGCTCTGAAATCTTCATCCAAGCCCAAGTGGGGGCTAGACATCCATCATCCGATGGCTGAAGAAGTCCAGAAGAGGGTCCAAAGTCTTCATCCTATCCGGGAAGAAGAGTAGATCCGGACCGGCAACCATCTTCTTCCAAGCGGCATCTTCTATCTTCATCCGATGAGGACCGGCTCCATCTTGAAGACCTCCACCGCGGACCCATCTTCTTCTTCCGATGACTTCCCGACGAATGACGGTTCCTTTAAGGGACGTCATCCAAGATGGCGTCCCTCGAATTCCGATTGGCTGATAGAATCCTATCAGCCAATCGGAATTCGAGGGACGCCATCTTGGATGACGACCCTTAAAGGAACCGTCATTCATTGGGAAGTCGTCGGAGAAGAAGGATAGATCCGCGATGGAGGTCTTGAAGATCAGCCGGTCGTCATCGGATTGAAGAACATAGAAGATGCGGCTTGGATGAAGATGTTTGCCGGTCCGGATGTCCTCTTCTGCCCGCTTGGATCAAGACTTCAGCCGGAGGATGGACGTCACTCTTCAGCCCCCCGCTTGGGCTTGGATCAAGACATAGGAGGCTCTTCTGAATCGATCGGTGAACCTGGCATGGTGAAGACAAGGTAGGAAGATCTTCAGGGGTTTAGTGGTAGGTTTATTTAAGGGGGGTTTGGGTTAGATTAGGGGTATGTGGGTGGTGGGTTGTAATGTTGGGGGGGTATTGTATGGTTTTTTTTACAGGCAAAAGAGCTGAATTCTTTGGGGCATGCCCCGCAAAGGGCCCTGTTCAGGGCTGGTAAGGTAAAAGAGCTTTGAACTGTAGTAATTTAGAATAGGGTAGGGCATTTTTTTATTTTGGGGGTCTTTGTTATTTTATTAGGGGGCTTAGAGTAGGTGTAATTAGTTTAAAATTGTTGTAATATTTTTCTAATGTTTGTAAATATTTTTTTATTTTTTGTAACAGTTCTTTTTTATTTTTTGTACTTTAGTTAGTTTATTTAATTGTATTTATTTGTAGGAATTGTATTTAATTAATTTATTGATAGTGTAGTGTTAGGTTTAATTGTAACTTAGGTTAGGATTTATTTTACAGGTAATTTTGTAATTATTTTAACTATTTTAGCTATTAAATAGTTCTTAAAGGGACATAATACTCATATGCTAAATCACTTGAAACTGATGCAGTATAACTGTAAAAAGCTGACAGGAAAATATCACCTGAGCATCTCTATGTAAAAAAGGAAGATATTTTACCTCACAATTTCCTCAGCTCAGCAGAGTAAGTTCTGTGTAAAAAGTTATACTCAGCTGCTCCCAACTGCAGGTAAAAAAATTAAAAAAAATGAAGAAATGAACAGCAGCCAATCAGCATCAGCAGTGCTGAGGTCATGAACTCTTTTACTGTGATCTCATGAGATTTGACTTAACTCTCATGAGATTTCATAGTAAGCTTCCTTTACCTGATTGGTGAAATAATATGAGAGTGCACGATGCTAGTCCCTTCAGATGTCCCAGGACAAACACACAAAAATGCTGCTTAGAAATCCTTTACAATGGGAGGTGGCTACTGAGGAACTTTTGAGGTAAAATATCTTTCTTTTTTACATAGAGATGTTCAGGTGATATTTTCTAATCAGCTTTTTACAGCTATGCTGCATCACTTTCAAGTGTTTAAACATTTGGGTATTATGGCCCTTTAACTATTTAATAGCTATTGTACCTGGTTAAAATAAATACAAATTTTTCCTGTAAAATAAATATTAATCCTAAAATAGCTATAATATAATTATAATTTATATTGTAGCTATATTAGGGTTTATTTTACAGGTAAGTATTTAGCTTTAAATAGGATTAATTTATTTAATAAGAGTTAATGAATTTCGTTAGATTTAAATTATATTTAACTTAGGGGGGGTGTTAGTGTTAGGGTTAGACTTAGCTTTAGGGGTTAATACATTTATTAGAATAGCGGTGAGCTCCAGTCGGCAGATTAGGGGTTAATGTTTGAAGTTAGATGTCGGCGATGTTAGGGAGGGCAGATTAGGGGTTAATACTATTTATTATAGGGTTATTGAGGCGGGAGTGAGACGGATTAGGGGTTAATACATTTATTATAGTAGCGCTCAGGTCCGGTCGGTAGATTAGGGGTTAATAAGTGTAGTTAGGTGGAGGCGACGTTGAGGGCGGCAGATTAGGGGTTAATAAATATAATATAGGGGTCGGCGATGTTAGGGTAGCAGATTAGGGGTACATAGGGATAATGTAGGTGGCGGGGGTGTACGGAGCGGCAGATTAGGGGTTAAAAATAATATGCAGGGGTCAGCAATAGCGGGGGCGGCAGATTAGGGGTTAATAAGCGTAAGGTTAGGGGTGTTTAGACTCGGGGTACATGTTAGAGTGTTAGGTGCAGACGTGGGAAGTGTTTCCCCATAGGAAACAATGGGGCTGCGTTAGGAGCTGAACGCGGCTTTTTTGCAGGTGTTAGTTTTTTTTTCAGCTCAAACAGACCCATTGTTTTCTATGGGGGAATCGTGCACAAGCACGTTTTTGAAGCTGGCCGCGTCCGTAAGCAACTCTGGTATCGAGAGTTGCAGTGGCGGTAAATATGCCTGTATGCTCCCTTTTTGGAGCCTAACGCAGCCATTCTGTGAACTCTCAATACCAGAGGTATTTAAAAGGTGCGGCCAGAAAAAAGCCAGCGTTAGCTACGCGGGTCGTTACCGACAAAACTCTAAATCTAGGCGTTAGGAAAGGATTGTCTTTTTCACCTACCAAAACACTTGACAAATTTGAGGCAGTAAAAGACCTGCATCTACTTGCTTGGAAATTAGTGTTGGAAAAATAATTGTTTTCGAATGATGATGAAAGTCAGTCTGACATCCCTATAGAAGCAGTATTGGAAACTTTAGAATCTTTGGCCAGTGAATCAGAACAATCAGACCCAGAAAATTATAACGAAACAATATGCAGTGGATTAAAACCACGTTCCACTTTTATGCCCAATTTAAGTAAAGCACCCCTAGTCAATACATTTGTCAAACTGGTTGAGACAAACATTAGGGGTCTAAACAACACTCCCTCTAAATCAGAAAACTTGACCACAGCCAAAAGACGTGCGCTATTTGAATTAGATAATAACGGCAATATTGTGATCAAGCTGTCCGACAAGGGGGGGGGGAATGTTGTTAAACAAGATTATCTAAAATACATGGATGAATGCATTCAACAACTTAATGATACCACTTAATATAGAAGATTGACTGAAAATACCTTACAATATACTATGAGGGATCTTGAAGTACTTCTAGCTCAAGCAGTTGAACAGCGAATAATATCCAAAACTTAATTTGATTTCCTACTATCTGAACATCCCAGAATACCTACTTTTTACACCATACCAAAGGTCCAGAAAGAAGGACAACTATATCCTCCCGGCAGGCCAATAATAGCTGGAATAGGTGAATATATTGACCATTTTCTAAAACCGTTTGTTGGATATCTTCCCTTTTTTGTTCAGGATACACCTGACATACTAAGGAAGATTAATGGCCTGGTATTAGATGAAGAAACTATACTAGCCACTATTGATGTGGAATCGCTATATTCCTGAATCCCTCATTTAAATGGGATACAGGCCACTAGATTTTACCTCCAACAAAGAGGAATTTCACTTAACTCCCACACTAATTGTATGTGACCTGTTACAATTTGCTTTAACACACAACTTTTTAGTCTTTAATAACAAAAACTATATCCATGTTAGAGGCACAGCAATGGGGGCAAAATTTGCCCCCAAATATGCCTGCCTCTTTCTTGGGTATTGGGAAAACAATTGTGTACGTAACACAGAACCAAGAACACAACATACCTTGTTGTGAGTACGTTATATAGACCACATGCTGCTGCTATGGTGAGGAGACCAAATCACACTGAACAAATATGTTGCTAGTCTTGATAACAGAGAGTATAATCTTAAATTTAATCTATCATCAAGCCTTACAGAAATCAATTTTCTAGACATTACAATCATGAAAACTAATATAGGTCTAGAAACAAAAATGTATCATAAACCAACTTCTACAAATAGTCTTCTACAAGCAGAAAGTTTCTATCCTAGTGCCCTAATAAAGGGCATTCCTAAATCCAAATTTATTAGAGCTAGGAGAAATTGTACCACTAATTCTGACTTTAGAAGTGAATCGGCTGAACTTACAAAAAGATTTCTAGACAGGGGTTACCATAAAAAAAAACAATTAGTCATAGTTTTCAGAGTGTTAAACATCAGTCTCAATGAGACAGTCTCTTTAGTATACTATCTAAAATTTAAAAAGACAGTACACAACAGAGCACATTGAATCTTGGGAGGACCTGAGAAAGATAATGCAACAACATTGGCACTTATTGTTAATAGGTTCAAAAATAAGCCAAGTCTTGACACCACAACCACAGCTCACAGCACGTTGAGCACCCAACCTACAAGATAGATACACAGCCACTTCACCAGACCTCCTGATCCAAAAAATTGACTTAACAAATCCAATGTTGAACCGGGGTGCTACCCCTGTAAATTGTAAAAGGCTTGTAATCAGATAGAGAGAGCAAAATATTTTGCATCAAGAAATGGGAAAGTATATAAGATCAACCATATAATTACTTGTAGAACTGAAGGTGTAGTCTATATAGCAAAATGCAGCTTCCCACTTTTCTATGTAGGCAAAACTGTATGCCCTCTACGTGACAGAGTCCTTGAACACCTTAGAGACATTGAGAAAGAAGATAAAGACTCTAGTGTAGCAAGACACTTTAAACAAACACGGACCTCAAAAATAAATTATTTTAAGGTTATTGGCATTGATAAGGTTAATTTAGGTGTAGGGGAGGTGACCTTGACAGGACTTTACTCCAACATAAAAGTAGGTGGATGTTTAATCTTGACACATTGACGCTATTTGGATTAAATGAATAATTAAACCTATGCCACTTTCTGTAAAACCCTAATTATTTTAAGCCAGTATGTTATTCCAATATTTTGATTGAAACTGATTACAACGGTGAAAATTCTACATTGTAATATTATCAACTGTAGTGTTAATTTATTGCCAAAATGTGATACAGATTGATTGGTAAAAAAGTAAATTTTTAGCATAAAAGATTGCGAACAAAATAATGAATTAATGAAATGCAAAAGTTCTATTTTATAGTTTATGAACTATCGCTATCTAATCAAGAGATGAATCTTTATCCTGCTGTGCCAATTAAGTGTGTATTAAAAAATGTAATTTTTCTGTACATAACTAAGTCATTACCTATGTCAGGGTACAGGTCAATGACATATATGTCTATACACTAATATATATATAAATGAAAATAATATGAAAAGGATGTGTGTATATATGAGGCCGTCTATTTTATCAGATGTGCTGTAGAATAGAAATTCTGATGTCAGGATTTAACTCAAAACCCCCTACAAGATGATTTTGGCTAGGTGGAAGCAGGTTTATCATGATTGAAAGATAGCATAGCTTTGAAGCACGCCCTCCTGCTGTGTCAAACACACAAACATTTTCCTAAAGGAACTATAACTCAGTGACCCTGTTCATTTGACTATATATGCAGAGTTTTATGGCTCTAAGACATTTGGTGATGAGAGAGAGGATAAAATCTAAAATAGCTGGATAAGCATAGTACTGAAATTACAGGAAACCCCTTTGATTATTTAGAGTAAATAGTCTGTGTTTTGAGTGGAGGATGTGCTCAAGGGCCCTTTTGGAATTTGTCACCTAAATCTTTGTGACTTCAAAGTAAGACATGTGCTATGATGTAACTTTGAAATTTATTTTTAATATAATATAATGGTGTTAAGGGTATACTGTGTATCATGTCAAATTGATCAGAATAAATAACGTGGTATAATACAGTACATATAAACATATAACTTATTAATATAAGAAAATTATGGTATTTGTTACACATTTTAAAGAAATATTTTCCTTCACTGTCTAGAAATAGTTAAATGTGAATTTGTCTGTTGCAATGCTGCCACCTAAGGGCCAAGATCCAGTATAACAAATAAGAGAATTAACTGTTCAAAAGATGCATTTCCATGGTGAACATGTTCAGCTCCGTTAAGGGCCAATCCGATTAGATATTCCAGATACCCAATAGCAGGGACAAGGTTTCGAAGGGCCGCCCATATTCCACACCTATGATTAAGAATAAAAGTTGTATGCAGGAAAAGAAATGACACTGGCTGCTGAGTTTGGAACTGACTCAACTGTTGCGTGGGAGACAGTCAAACTATAAAACAAAGTGGGCCATACTTCTCCTTATCCATTGCAATTACTCTTATTTTATATGAGGTGGGACAAGTCTTGGAGCTGAATATCATCTTGGTAATGTATTAAGAGATTGCTATAGCAAATAAATTTAAGAGCATGCAGTATTTTAACTGTGCTCATAAGCTGGTATAAGGCTAACGGCTAGATTTGGAGTTTTGTCGGTAACGACCCGAAAATCTAACGCCGGCTTTTTTCTGGCCGCACCATAAAAATAACTCTGGTATTGAGAGTCCACATAAAGGCTGCGTTAGGCTCCAAAAAAGGAGCGTAGAGCATTTTTAACGCAGCTTCAACTCTCGATACCAGAGTTGCTTACGCAAGCGGCCAGCCTCAAAAACATGCTCGTGCACGATTCCCCCATAGGAAACAATGGGGCTGTTTGAGCTAAAAAAAAACTAACACCTGCAAAAAAAGCCGCGTTCAGCTCCTAACGCAGCCCCATTGTTTGCTATGCGGAAACACTTCCTACGTCTGCACCTAACACCCTAACATGTACCCCGAGTCTAAAAACCCCTAACCTTACACTTATTAACCCCTAATCTGCCGCCCCCGCTATCGCTGACCCCTGCATATTATTATTAACCCCTAATCTGCCGCTCCGTAAACCGCTGCTACTTACATTATCCCTATGTACCCCTAATCTGCTGCCCTAACATCGCCGACCCCTATATTATATTTATTAACCCCTAATCTGCCCCCCACAACGTCGCCTCCACCTGCCTACACTTATTAACCCCTAATCTGCCGACCGGACCTGAGCGCTACTATAATAAAGTTATTAACCCCTAATCCGCCTCACTAACCCTATAATAAATAGTATTAACCCCTAATCTGCCCTCCCTAACATCGCCGACACCTAACTTCAATTATTAACCCCTAATCTGCCGACTGGAGCTCACCGCTATTCTAATAAATGTATTAACCCCTAAAGCTAAGTCTAACCTTAACACTTACACCCCCCTAAATTAAATATAATTTTAATCTAACGAAATTAATTATCTCTTATTAAATAAATTATTCCTATTTAAAGCTAAATACTTACCTGTAAAATAAATCCTAATATAGCTACAATATAAATTATAATTATATTATAGCTATTTGAGGATTAATATGTATTTTACAGGCAACTTTGTATTTATTTTAACCAGGTACAATAGCTATTAAATAGTTAAGAACTATTTAATATCTACCTAGTTAAAATAATTACAAAATTACCTGTAAAATAAATCCTAACCTAAGTTACAATTAAACCTAACACTACACTATCAATAAATTAATTAAATAAACTACCTACAATTACCTACAATTAACCTAACACTACACTATCAATAAATTAATTAAATACAATTCCTACAAATAAATACAATGAAATAAACTAGCTAAAGTACAAAAAAGAAAAAAGAACTAAGTTACAAAAAATAAAAAAATATTTACAAACATAAGAAAAATATTACAACAATTTTAAACTAATTACACCTACTCTAAGCCCCCTCTTCAGCTCCCGCTTGGATGAAGACTTCATCCGGATCATGGACCTATTCAGCTCCCGCTTGGATAAAGACTTCAGCCGGATCATGGACCTCTTCAGCCCCCCGCTTGGGCTTGGATCAGGACATCGGAGGAGCTCTTCAGGACGGATCGGTGAACCTGGTATGGTGAAGATAAGGTAGGAAGATCTTCAGGGGCTTAGTGTTAGGTTTATTTAAGGGGGGTTTGGGTTAGATTAGGGGTATGTGGGTGGTGGGTTGTAATGTTGGGGGGGGGTATTGTATGTTTTTTTTTACAGGCAAAAGAGCTGAATTTTTTGGGGCATGCCCCGCAAAGGGCCCTGTTCAGGGCTGGTAAGGTAAAAGAGCTTTGAACTGTAGTAATTTAGAATAGGGTAGGGCATTTTTTTATTTTGGGGGGCTTTGTTATTTTATTAGGGGGCTTAGAGTAGGTGTAATTAGTTTAAAATTGTTGTAATATTTTTCTTATGTTTGTAAATATTTTTTTCTTTTTTGTAACTTAGTTCTTTTTTCTTTTTTGTACTTTAGCTAGTTTATTTCATTGTATTTATTTGTAGGAATTGTATTTAATTAATTTATTGATAGTGTAGTGTTAGGTTAATTGTAGGTAATTGTAGGTAGTTTATTTAATTAATTTATTGATAGTGTAGTGTTAGGTTTAATTGTAACTTAGGTTAGGATTTATTTTACAGGTAATTTTGTAATTATTTTAACTATTTTAGCTATTAAATAGTTCTTAACTATTTAATAGCTATTGTACCTGGTTAAAATAAATACAAAGTTACCTGTAAAATAAATATTAATCCTAAAATAGCTATAATATAATTATAATTTATATTGTAGCTATATTAGGATTTATTTTACAGGTAAGTATTTATCTTTAAATAGGAATAATTTATTTAATAAGAGTTAATTAATTTCATTAGATTAAAATTATATTTAATTTAGGGGGGTGTTAGGGTTAGACTTAGCTTTAGGGGTTAATACATTTATTAGAATAGCGGTGAGCTCCGGTCAGCAGATTAGGGGTTAATAAGTGTAGGCAGGTGGAGGCGACGTTGTGGGGGCAGATTAGGGGTTAATAAATATAATATAGGGGTCGGCGGTGTTAGGGGCAGCAGATTAGGGGTACATAAGGATAACGTAGGTGGCGGCGCTTTGCGGTCGGCAGATTAGGGGTTAATTATTGTAGGTAGCTGGCTGCGACGTTGTGGGGGCAGATTAGGGGTTAATAAATATAATATAGGGGTCGGCGGTGTTAGGGGCAGCAGATTAGGGGTACATAAGGATAACGTAGGTGGCGGTCGGTAGATTAGGGGTTAAAAAAAATTAATCGAGTGGCGGCGATGTGGGAGGACCTCGGTTTAGGGGTACATAGGTAGTTTATGGGTGTTAGTGTACTTTAGTTAAGAGCTTTATAAACCGGCGTTAGCCCAGAAAGCTCTTAACTACTGACTTTTTTCCTGCGGCTGGAGTTTTGTCGTTAGATGTCTAACACTCATTTCAGACACGACTCTAAATACCGGAGTTATAAAAATCCCATTGAAAAGATAGGATACGCAATTGACGTAAGGGGATCTGCGGTATGGAAAAGTCGCGGCTGAAAAGTGAGCGTTAGACCCTATTTTGAGTGACTCCAAATGCCGGAGGTAGCCTAAAACCAGCGTTAGGAGCCTCTAACGCTGGTTTTCACGGCTAACGCCAAACTCCAAATCTAGGCCTAATTTTGTATCTTGCATGCTAAATAATTCATCTGTGCAAAATATAAGATATATATATAGTTATCTTAGAATTGGTTTTAATTATAAGCAATTAAGAATTGCTCCAATCTAAATAAATAGACATTTAAATAACTGTTCATATTAAGAATATAGGTACTTTAGTATCCAAGTTAGAATTGTATTAGAATCAAATTTTATCTAAATAACTGAGTATACATATATTGACCTATTGTTTGATTTAAGCACTGTTTAGAATTGTGCCAGTTTGAATGTTTAGTGGTTTATATTTAGCCTCATTGTGTTAACTGAATGAAATTAAATTGTGAGTAAGGGGGGGGGGCGGAGCTAGCTACCAAAAGAACCAGACGTACATGTCAAGAGCTCCTGGCTCCAATATGCTATAATTGTTGTTAATCCGCATTTAAACCACTTCTTTCTATATCATTTGGGGTCTCTCTTTTTACTCAGCACCACCGGAGAGGACAGTGCTCCCTTGATGGACTTTTTCTACCTCTGGGGCAAGATCGGAGGATTTACCATGTCAGAGGCCCTGGAGGAGTGGGAGTTAGCTGTGACGTAGCTCCTGAATAACCATTTTGCCAGCCTAACTTTATTATTGAATGAATGCTCCTTTAGTGCTGTGATAACAAATGCTAAGCTTATGAAACCAGCGGACCAGCACATCGCTTGCAGTGTGTATCTAACTACCGCCTCCACCCACCAAGATGATTATGTTGAAGTTCCAATCTCTGGGTCCGCACGCCGCCATCTTGATCATACGCAACAGGGAGATGCTTACATTTACCGGTCCGATGGAGCGCCGGGCCATATTGCTGGAAGTGAGAGCTGTACTATCGTGGTACCCGATATGGGATCGCAGGTGAGATCACTGTGTGGTATAGGAGGTCGAACCCAGCCGCAGACGTTCTCTCTAAGTGCTGGGCGTGCAGCCTTTGCAGAAGCTTGTAAGGTCGTGGCTGTCCTTCTCTTGCCGTGTGATATTGGTGTCAGGCCGGGTGCGATGAGGGCACATATACTGGATGATGTTTTGCCGTGCGGATGCAGCGCTCCTTACTCCTGTCGGGGCATTTGTATTCGAGACACAGGTTTTTGGCGTAGAACACTTCTGTCCTGTATTTGGGACCCAGGAGGTATATTCGATTACTGGTAACACAATCTAGGAAGCCTTATAATTTGTCATGAGACCTATAACCCAAGGACTTTATTTTTATGATAGCTCTCCCATCCGTTACATATCTATGTTTACTGCACGACTGGTCAGCCGTTTCATTTGGCCACAGATGGCCTAACTTTGGAGGCTAGATGTTGAATACTCCGTGCTATGTAGCATTATAAAGTGGATAAATACTTGGACATTAACACTTTTAACCGGGACTTCTACTTTCACACACACAACTGGGCATTTCCTAAACAGCAGTAGTGGGGTAGTGTAGCGTATTTATGGGAATTACTCTTCAAAAATCTGTCTACTAAGACTCTCTACTATATTTGCTTACTGACAGGAACTTCCTTTGAGGACCCTGCGGTCTGAAGATTGAAACTCAAGTTTGTTTTGAGGACTCTATGCTTCTGATGACGATGTTTCTAATGTTTCACCTCCCTGTCATGTATAAAGTACACTGTTGTTGCTTACTATAAATTTGTGAATAATGTTTTGCTTCACAGTTTAATCCTTACTGGGGGCATGTCCTTGTCCTGCAGTATGTGACTATACGGAACCTCAATTGGTAAAATATTTTTGTTTAAATGTCTAGGCTGTGTTTACAATAACACATTATATCTCTGTGCTAGTCCGTCATGATGTTTTTTTAGGGAGTCATGTGCGGTCTCATATTATGACAATATAGCATCTGATAATCTGTGAGGCCAAGGATTTTATAGCAATATTAAGACCTAAAAGTTATGTTTTGTTAGTTGATATTTTCAATATTATTGTGTTCCTGTTTAACATATTGTCATGCCTTAGCATACACTAGTAACTACCTGTAGCCTGACCTGCTTAAGTCGGAAGCTTATACCTATTTGCTGCAAAAATGCTGCCTAGCCTGAGATATACTACTACCCTATACACTCATTTAGGTGTTACAAACAGGCAGGTATATATATATTTTTTTATTTTTTTATTTTTTTTTATGCATATTTTGCTGCTTATAGAGGTCAGTAGAATAGCTATTTTTAGTTAATTATCAGTAACTACTGATATTAGTTTAGCTATAAGACATGGTCAGTATAATGGTCGGTCATGGTGAGGATTAGTAATTGATAGATAAATATTTCTAATATCTATGTCTCTCTGGTATTAACCAGTTATCGAATATGTTTGTTTCACCTGGTTTGCCTTGTTTCTGTGAAATGGATATCAATTTTCATCCCTAAGGAGCTGAAATAACTAGGTACAATGATTATCTAATGGAGTATACATTTACTAATTTAGTTGCCCTGTCTTTGGGTATAGGGCCCATGCCCAGGCGACAGGGTCTACACATATAATATGGAAAATGTTCTCCTTATATTACCGATCTGACGTAACCACATCTTGGTTTAGAGCCAACATTGGCCCTTTATCACATTTTCTAATTACAGCGATATTTATGTATTTAATCCCTATAAAGTCAATAACAGATTCAAGCTCTTTACAGGGGTTGCTCTTAGCTTACTTATATGGTTCACTTGCTAATTGGCTCCACTTTTATCATAGTTCCAAAGTGCATGTAGAAATTTCACTAAACTGCCCTCTACTTGTAATTAGCATTATCTCACTACATGCAGTTGGAGTCTGTGGGTTTAATAGTTAATTAATATGTACTATATCTAAATATTTTACACCAGCCCCGAGAGATAACTTTAAATTGTATTTGGAGATACTGTCTTCTCTGGTTATTGCCCATAACTCTCCAATGATTTAATGATCATAATGCAATAGGCTTGTGGTGTTCCTCTAGCTAATGGGCTTTATAAGAGCCTGCGTCCTTTTGTTTTTTCTCTCTATATTATTGGTCTCCTACCCCCCCCGCATGTGTTCTACTCTGACATATGCAAGTATCCTATAGTGCTCTGGGGTTCCCCCCAGTAGTCACTTTTGCGGTTTTCCTCATAACATACCGCAATTCTCCCCTATGTTCACTCAGTTACTGTATATGTTTTATAAATATATGTTTAAAGCTCTGAGATATAAAGTAGATGTTGGCTACATGTTTTGTTCTTTTTCTATATATTGGCCGTTATATATGCTATGTAACTGCAATCTATACCATTTAGCCTGAAACAATCGGGTACATTTACATATTTCTTACATTTTGGAAAATATTTGTTTGAGATACCGTGCATAGTAATGTGTGAACTGTCCTGAGTAATAGTTGATTCTGTTGTGTTCTGTCACACATTCATACTGTCCTAATGGCAGCTATATCTGTTATGCAGTCTGAAACATATACTGTTCAATTTAATATTTTAACCCTTGAGATGTGCAATCGCTGATGTGAACTTTCCCCTCCCCCATGTTAACCAATGGCCTCAAGTAACAAGTATCTTTTATGATGTAACTTCTGTGGTCTTTGAAGTCAATTTTTATGTGTGAAATGATTACTTTGTATTATTTGAAAAATCCAATAAAAATCATTTAAACAAAAAAAAAAAAATTGTGAGTAAGGCTGGTTTTAAAGATAAATTTGCATGAGCTTTGCATAGCATATTTTAAATAGTTTTTGTTTTAACGCATATCATATTGACTCTTATTCTGATACTTACAAATATATATTTCAATGTGTTCATAGTTATTTACTAAGAATTCAGGTATTTATATTAATTTTATTGTCTTAGCAAACGTATGTTTAATTGTGGGTTTTAGTTTAAAGAAAGATTGTTAATTATATCAGTTATAACCCGGCCATTTACTAACATATTATTTGGAGAGCACTTCTAAAGATTTTTATAAATATACTGACATATTATACGGAGGCACTGCGTGAGAT
Organism: Bombina bombina; assembly: GCF_027579735.1. Classification (NCBI taxonomy): domain Eukaryota; kingdom Metazoa; phylum Chordata; class Amphibia; order Anura; family Bombinatoridae; genus Bombina; species Bombina bombina. The sequence goes on from NC_069503.1 coordinate 974,645,146, forward strand.
ATTATAAATAATTATCATATAGATATAGTATATTTGTGGTAAATAGAAATTATTATAGAAGAGAGAAAAATTTTCATATTTCGAATTGATATTTTGAAAATATAGAAGTTTTTTTTTTTAAATTGAAATATTGATTTTCGTGTTCAAAATTGATATTAATATTTTGAAATATTATTAAAAATTAATTTTTTGAAAAATTGATAAAAATATAAATTTTTCATATTTAAAAATTAATCAAAAATATAGATTTTTCATATTTCAAAATTCATAAAAATACACATTTTTCATATTTCAAAATTCATAAAAATACACATTTTTCATATTTCAAAATTAATCAGAAATATTAATTTTTGTCATATTTCAAAATTGATATTGATATTTTGAAAGTATAAAAAAAATAAAAAATAAATTTTTCCTCTCTCTTATTGGTCAAAATTGCATTAGCGTTTTTCTCTTTTTAAGTACAACACTAGGATAACGATGTCTTCAGCAAAAAGTAATGCTAACGTTTCTGTACAAGATGAAATTGTGCCCTCCCCCAAGGTCCACTGTCAATGAAGTGATTCAGAAAAAAATTCTCAAATTAGAAGCCATGAACAGACTTGACATTAGACTTGACATTTAGACTTGACATGACAATACTTGACTTGACAATAAGACTTGACTTGACGATAGACTTGACATTGGGAACGATGTCTCCCTGTATATTAATGGTTGTAAAGATAAGGCCAAAGATTTAGTTAAAGATATATGGTTTGAAGATGGGGAATTATACCAAATGTTACTGCAACTTAATAAATGCACGGAACTTAGGGGACGACTTGACATTAGGGACTATGTCTCCCTGTATATTAATGGTTGTAAAGATAAGGCCAAAGATTTAGTTAAAGATATGTGGTTTGAAGATGGGGAATTATACCAAATGTTACTGCAACGGAACTTAGGGGGCGTGATGAATTAATTTTAGAAACTTGGCCAATCCTAATGTATTTGAGCTGTGAGATGTCCAACCAAATCGCAGGACAAGACAGACAATTAGAATGGCTAAGGGATAAGAATAATTCCTTATGAGAATTTCAAGATGCTTTTATTCAGGCAAAGGTAGAGGTTTTCCACACTAGCCAAAAGGCTTCTGACTTAAATAAATATAATCAGGAATTAGTGGCTGATTTTAAAGCTTTTGAAGAAGAATATGAAAAATGCCAAGATGAAAATAAAACTCTAAAAATTAGATACCGTGAGGCTAAAAGAGGGTATGAACAGGAAAAAGTTAAATTAAAGGGACAAATTAGCAGTTATAAAGACTGGGACAGAAATGAGTTTCAAGATACCAGGCGGGAAGATAGACAAAGATACCCAAACTATAGCCCTAATTTAGGCCCAGAGGTAAATTTTTCCCCTAGGCAACTACCTAACTCTGGGGGCCCAGAAGATTATTACGCCGCAGATGAAGAGGGTAGTTACTATAACTGGTCAGAAAGGGGGGCTTGATTCTCAGGCAGCCCAGATAGAAATACACGGGTAAGATTTCAGCAAAATAAAGATAGGACGAATGAATGACACCCTACCTCAAACAATAAGTCCCCAGTAAGATCCAGTGATATACCAAATAAAGTGTATGACACCCCCACAATAATTAAATTCCTAAAGAATACAGTACGCCCATTTTCCAAAGGGGGGTCCACCTCCATAATTGACCACTTAGAGGCCTTTGAAAACGCTTTATCTATAATGATTGTTACAAGTGAGCAGTTAAAAATTTAATTTCTACCCTGGGTATGACTATTCTGGTGCTAATTGAGTGCTCAAAATTTACTAGGAACCAATATTCACTGGCAACATAATCCGGAGGACATAAAACAGGCATCCCTTTATATGGAGGAGGCCTGTCTATGAAGATACATACATGCCCAAAAGAAGCTTTTAATTAAGTGAAACATATGTAGGCAAGTTTTTCCTACACCAAGTACCTTCTATATTCGGCTGATAGCTGATTGCTTACAGATCTTAGCAGTTAATGCATTTAGCCTGGTTTGGGAGAAGACTCACTACTCTCTTGTTATTCTAGCCCAGTAGGGGTAATTCCATTTTGGCTGATATCATTGAGCTATACCGTGCCCTCCCTTTCATTAACAGAGCTAGCGTATATTTCAATTCAGCTTTTTACATCAGACACCTAGGGGTGAGCCCATTGTGGGAGAAGGCATCAGTTACCTACCTGATATCTTCGTGGCTAGGATTGGCTGATTCACATCAGTTACCGACCGTGTATTAGGTTTAGCACACTCCCCTAGGGCTTACCCACCAGTTGCAGTGACCTGCTCTGTTCAGCACCGGAGGAACGTGAGCCATACCAAGGGAGGACCTACAAGCAAGATTCTCGAGGAGGACAGAGCCTGGACTGTTGCCTTTTTATTAAGGGCATATTTTTCCAGTGAGCTCAGTTCCTCAGCTAAGTATCTATGTCTTTGATATCTCGTGTTAGTGGGTAATTACCAAGTGCTCTAACTTTACTGCATTATTATCAGGCACTGTTATTAAGTACTTTGGTGTACTTTTATGTACAAGAGAATAATTTAATTGTAATGTAAATGATCCCCTTTTTTGCTAATGCTGTTGTTGTTCACCACTTATAGGTTATAAATGTATATGGTGATTAAACTTGGAATTATTGGACAAGAGTGCTTTTGTGAGAGCTATTTCTTTCTTTAAGGTTTTCTCCATAAAAAAACAATTGTATGCAGTATACTTTGACTCATATCCATAGGTAATACGTACAAGGCTCCCTCACTAAATCTCCTGTCCTCCTCCTTTGCTTGACATCTTGAGGAGGAAGAGGAGGGAGCTGTGCTAAAGGAGTTACTTTTATGCATGTAACCAGAGGAGTTGTCAGCTCTGTCTATGGGTTTTTACTAGCATTACGAAGGGGTACAAGCCAATAAATAGAAATTGCTTAGCTTTGGTTGTTAATTTCTAGTTTTTCTTATTAAGAATGTTAAAAGGGTTAAAGGTTTTGTTTAAAATGTAAGTTAAAATAAACTTTTATATATATATATATATATATATATATATATATAGATATAAAATAAACTTAATATATATATTTCATGTGGTTAAACTCAATAGATGATTTATGTATTGCTTGACTAAAATTTTCCTCACTGTTAGATTGTGACTTTTCCTACTCACATGTTTTGAAACATTATTATGGCAAGAATAATTTGAAGGAGCAAGGTGGGGTTTAAATGTAGCACTCTTTCATAAATATATAAAGTAAATATTAAAAAGATAAACTTTATTAATATGTATATTAAAATAAGAGAAAAAACTCCACAAAGTCCAAATGATTAATATAAAGACATGTTATTACACCCCCTGTTTCCTGGCCGATATCAGCTGCCGTCAGCATCAGGTGCCAGGGGTGACAAACATGTAAAAATAATAGTGCATAGATTATGCACTGGTAACACAAACGCGTTTCGGCCTTGTGTACGGCCTTTCTCAATGTGATTTTTGGACAAACCGAAGCCGAGTGCCACCCATTTAAATACCATTTGTGTGGTTAGTTACCCTCCAACATGTAACATGTCTTTATATTAATCATTTGGCCATTAATGGTATAACTTTAGAGAGGTTTTCTTCTCTTATTTTAATATACACATTAATAAAGTTTATCTTTTTAATATTTACTTTATATATTTAGGAAAGAGTGCTAAATTTAACCCCCACCTTATTTCTTCCAAATTGTTCTTGCTTTTTTGGGGGTAGCACCGGACTGATCTCTGGGTTCAGTTAATTATTTCCTTATACTACTAGATACTAGTGCCAGTATACAACTTTGTAGAAACATTATTATGCTAATTTATTCTCTCAAATGTGCTCTTGAAATTTCAGGTATAGAATGCTATCCTTTGGCTCTTCTATGGCATTGAGGCTCATATTGGTTTTGATAAGAATTGTATCCAACTTTGTCTACACGCTTGCTTTTTTTAAAACTTTAAAAATAAAAATTTATATCAAACTTTTGTTACAGATTTACTGTCATCATATTGATTTGAAAACTATAAAATTCTTTCATGGTTTTTTTAACAATATGCACTGCTAGAAAAACTCTACCTGTTACACTCCTACGTCCCCATTTTCTACAGAATGGACAATTTGGAAGAAAGGCAAAAGGTTAGTTCAGACAACCAATTTCATTTTCGTTCAATGCTCCAATGTCCTCTGTTAAGATGGGATTTAATAGAATTTAAAAAATACATTTTTCTTATACATGGTTTTTCTGGAAGGTCACTGAAGTTTTTAATTTTACTTGAGTTTATCTCAGCTTAAGTTTCATCTTGTAGCAATGTAATTTTTATCAAACAAAATTAGAGAAAAATAATGACTGTATTTGTAATATGGTATTTTTCAGTTATTTGAAACTTATTTATGGAGATATCACAATAACGTTATTTAATGAAATGACAAAAATAGAAGAATATGCACAATGATAACTTTATCTTTATTATAATGTACAAAAGATATAATCTCTTATATTAATAATAATAACAATAATACTTTTATATAATTAATCTTTCAGATTACAAATAACAAGGCAGTGTAATTTGCAAAAAGTTCAATCTACTTAACAAATCATTAAAGTATTATGATTTCCTAGCCTTATGGACAAAAACATTGAAATGGAGTTTCGGTTTATAGCTTTCTAAACCATTCTAATGAATAAAAAACTAGAGGTTTAACATTTTTTTACTGCTAGAACCTGTATCACAAGTAAACTATTAACCAAAGTGAAAAGCTCTAGTAAAGTCATTGTGACTGGTCATACAGGACTTCATAAACCACAACACTGGCCTCTTAGGTTTTATATTAAAGTGTCAGTAAACTTTAAAAATAATGTTATATAATTCTGCACATAGGAAAATATTATAACATAGGGAATATTAGGTTTTAGAAATGTTTGGCTAATATAATGTTATATATTTCTGCACTATGTGCAGAATTATATAACATTATTTTTAAGGTTTACTGTCCCTTTAACACTATTTCAAGATATTTTAAAAAGATAATTGCTGTTGTACATAGACAAAACACACTAATTACATTTTTAGATATACTGAAAGAGACAGTGGACTTTAAAATTAGTTTGCCCTTGATCTGTTTACAATGACTTGTTATATCAGCCGCAGAGCATAAAATCTATGAGAAATTGCACCATTAGGTATATTTTGTATATGAGATCAGTATCGCTGTTAATCAAATGGATCGAGCTGTTATGTTGAGGGACACATCCTGGATTCTACTTAGTGTGTTAAAATAATTCAGCCACTGGGTCCCTTACTATATGGATATTCGCATCTAATCTCACAATCATGGACCTAATGACAACACCAACAACACTTCTTCTATGTTACATAAGCAACACACATACAGTTTCACTATCCATGTTCACAACACATATTTCCTAAACCTCACTAATGATGTAGAAGTTGTAGAATTGTATGCATACTTACTTGGTTCACAAATATACTATTTCACCAAAAGTATGTGGACACCATTACTAATTATTGAGTTCAGATGTTTCTGCCACACCCATTGTTAAGAGGTGCATTATATTCAGCACATGGCAATGACATTTCCATAGACAAACATGGGCAATGGGTACAATGTTTCATACTGAAGAGCTCAGTGACATAAAATGTGGCACTGTCATAGGATGCCACATTTGCCACAAGTCATTTTATTACATTTCTGCCCTACTAGATCTGCCCTGGTTAACTGTAAGTGATATTATTGCTAAATGAAAGTGTCTAGGAGCAAAGGGCCAGGGATGCTGAGTGCTGGACTACATAGCAGGTAAAAATCACCTATAATCTATTGCATCATTCACTGCAGAGTTCCACACTCATTGCTAACAGGTGCATACAGTTCAGCATATAGCTATGAAATCTTCATTGACAAACATGTATAGTGCAATGGATTGTACTGAAGAGATCAGTGATTTTAAACATGGGTGGCACTGTCACAGGATACAACCTTTTACTATAAGCCCATTTGCAAAATGTCTGCTCTACTAGACCTGCCATTACCAACTGTAAGTGGAAGTGTCTAGGAGCAACAATAGTACAGCCACAAAGTGGTAGGTCAGGCATAATGACAGAGCACGGTCCCAGAGCACAGAAGAGCGTAGCAGTAACAATCACCTATAATCTGTTTCATCACTGACTACAGAGTTCCAAACTGCCTCTTGAAGCAACACAAGCACAATAACTGTGCGACAGAGCTTCATAAAATGGGTTTCCATTGTTGAGCAGCTGTACATAAGCCTCACAACAACATGTGCAATGGCAAGCATTGGCTAGAGTGATGTAAAGCACACTGCCACTGGAGCAATGGTAAAGTGTTCTCTGGAGTAATGAATCACTCTTCACAGAGCTCTGACCTTGATCTCATTGAAAACCTTTGGGATGAATTGGAATGTTAATGATCTTTTGATTAAATAGACACAAATTCACAAACACAGCAGATTTTGCATTCTAAAAGACCTGTGAAAATCCATTCCTCAAGCTTGGATATAAAGTTTTTGCATAGTAAATTATCTATATGTAGTTAATTAAATCATTTTCCTACTGGAAAAAAAATTAAAAAATTCAAAATGTGTTGCTTGAGATAGATAAAATATTGTGTAAGTCCAAAAGTTTGTGTATCAAATTAGATAGATAGAGAGAGATAAAGGCCCCAATATTCAAAGAATTAACTTACTGGCCTCATCAGCTTCGCAGTCTAATGGTCTGTTTAGATATTCAAAGAAAAGGGGCGCGTTCGAGCAATGTGGGTGAGCAGCAATATCTTTACAATGGAAGTCAATGGGAGCTTGACGACACCAGCCACATCGCTGACATCATCACTCGTCGGCATATTGCTATGGCCAGGGGGGACAATTTGAAGCTGGCCTACATGGTGTAGACAGTGTGCTCACTAAAATTCTAAATATTTTCTGTATAGGCACATTCCAAATATTGCTTTGGGGATCTAAGTTTAATTACACCTACACTAACTACCTCAGGCAATGCAGTCTCGACAAGTGATAGCTGGTGAGACAAACATGGCCGCTACCCTCCTCATAACCTTCATTTTGCTGATTTGAACATATCGTTCTTGTGTCAATGTGTCCAAATCAAAATGCAGGCTACTCCCATAAGCACATTAGAAAGCGTGAAGCAATGTTAGCACTTCCCTTCAGGTGCTTGCTGCCAGCCCCGGTTCTCCCAAACCATGTATAGAAGCAGAAAGTGTTGAAAGTGGCTGCGCTGTGTCACCTCAAGGCAAACAAGCTGCCCTCATACTCTGAGTCAATCTTGTTGCTTTCACCTTCAAAGTAAAAGAGCTCACAATAGTGTAGCAGATTTCAGACAATGTGGTAGGCGTTTGTGCGCCTACCACATTGTCTGAAATCTACTACACTATTGTGAGCTCTTTTATTTTGGAGGTGAAAGCCACAAATTGACTCAGAGGACGCCGCCACTTTCAACACTTTCTATTCCCATAAACACGACATGCTAACTCCCCCTGAATGCCCATAACTACGTCATACCTAACCTGCACTCCCCCTGCTCTGCCTCATTACCTCCCACCGAGCACCTACACCATAGCTAACCTACACTCCCCCTGCACCACCCAGCTAACTCCCCCTGACCACCTACAACTTTGTCACGCCTAACCTACATACTCCCGTATCGACCAATTAAGTCCCTTCTACTGCCTACACTAATGTCTAACCTACACTGCCCTGGAATGCCCCAGCTAACTCCCACATACTGCCTACTGTCAGAAAAATACCTAACTAAAGTAAACAAGACTTAATAGTAAACTTTGCCATTAGAACTATGAACCTATATCGGCAAAATTATAATCAATGTTTAAATAATTTGTCACAGAGATGCACTAAAATGCCAGCGGCCGACTGCTAGAGGGCTGGTAAAACCTTGCTAGTCTAGTCTCCTGGAACTCATCACCGGACCAGAATTGAGCTTCTTAAAAGGGGTGCCAATCGAGCAGGGTGCAGGGCCCGGAGCTCAAGTCACCCTTTTAGTATTTTTTCGGAATGGGTGATGGGAATTAAAGGGTCTCCTTCTCAGAAGTGGCAGACAGGGGCTCAATTCCAGTCTGGTGCTGAATTCCAGGAGCCCAACTAGGCAGACAAGGTTTTGCCGGCCCTTCGGCATTTACCACATCTCCTTGACAAAATATGTATTATCATGTACAATGTAGATTATTTAAAGTATTGTATATATCTTAAATGGTATTTAAAAATTGCTTGCTATTATTTCAAACATAAATATATATTTAAAAAAATAATAAAAAACCTCATTAAATACCTTTTACATAGATATATAAAATGCATTAAACAATATGCATCGTACATGAAACTGTCATAACCTAAAACTAGCTGTAGAAGGTAAGGCCCTACACATAAATATTCAATATTTAAAATGATGTATTGTTATGTACAATGCATAGTGTTTAAATATTTGCATAAATTAAAATGTAATTAATGTTGCTTGTTGTGTTTATTATTTGTTATTAAAGACAGTATAATCAGCAATACAGTTATACATAACTTCATGTCTGTTATGGAAAAATATAATTTAATGCTACTTACTACTATAGCATAAATATTTATTAGCATATATATCTATGTTATCACTAATAAACACAACAAGCTAACATAAATACATTTAACCCCTTAATGACCACAACACTTTTCCATTTTCTGTCCGTTTGGGACCAAGGCTATTTTTACATTTTTGCGGTGTTTGTGTTTAGCTGTAATTTTCCTCTTACTCATTTACTATACCCACAAATATTATATACCGTTTTTCTCGCCATTAAATGGACTTTCAAAAGATACAATTATTTTCATCATATCTTATAATTTACTATAAAACAATTATAAAATATGAGGAAAAAATTGAAAAAAAATCACTTTTTCTAACTTTGACCTCCAAAATCGGTTACACATCTACAACCACCAAAAAAAAACCATGCTAAATAGTTTCTAAATTTTGTCCTTAGTTTAGAAATACCCAATGTTTACATGTTCTTTGCTTTTTTTGCAAGTTATAGGACAATAAATACAAGTAGCACTTTGCTATTTCCAAACCACTTTTTTTTTCAAAATTAGCGCTAGTTACATTGGAACACTAATATCTTTCAGGAATCCCTGAATATCCCTTGACATGTATATATTTTTTTTTTAGAAGACATCCCAAAGTATTGAACTAGGCCCATTTTGGTATATTTCATGTCACAATTTCACCGCCAAATGCAATCAAATAAAAAAAATTGTTCACTTTTTCACAAAGTTTTTCACAAACTTTAGGTTTCTCACTGAAATTATTTACAAACAACTTATGCAATTATAGCATAAATGGTTGTAAATGCTTCTCTAGGATCCCCTTTGTTCATAAATAGCAGACATATATGGCTTTGGCTTTGCTTTTTGGTAATTAGAAGGCTGCTAAATGCCACTGCGCACCACACGTGTATTATGCCCAGCAGTGAAGAGGTTAATTAGGGAGCATGTAGGGAGCTTCTTGGGTTAATTTTAGCTTTAGTGTAGCATAGTAGACAACCCCAAGTATTGATCTAGGCCCATTTTGGTATATTTCATGCCACCATTTCAGCGCCAAATGCGATCAAATTAAAAAAAACATTTAATTTTTTCACAATTTAAGGGTTCTCACTGAAATTATTTACAAACAGCTTGTGCAATTATGGCACAAATGGTTGTAAATGCTTCTCTGGGATCCCCTTTGTTCAGAATTAGCAGACATGTATGACTTTGGCGATGCTTTTTGGTAATTAGAAGGCCGCTAAATGCTGCTGCGCATCACACATGTATTATGGCTAGCAGTGAAGGGGTTAATTAGGTAGTTTTTAGGGAGCTTGCAGGGTTAATTTTAGCTTTAGTGTAGAGATCAGCCTCCCACCTGACACATCCCACCCTCTGATCCCTCCCAAACAGCTCCCTTCCCTCCCCCACCCCACATTTGTCCCCGCCAGTATTGGCAGAAAAAAAAGTACTAAAATAAAAGATTTTTGTAAAAAAAATTATTATTTTTTTAGCATATTTACATATGCTGCTGTGAAGAATCCCCTCTTAGCCCCCAAACTCCCTGATCCCCCCAAAACAGCTCTCTAACCCTCCCCCTCTGCCTTATTGGGGGCCATCTTGGGTACTGGCAGCTGTCTGGTTCCCACCGCTCCCTCCCTGTGCACAACGCGCATCAGTGCGCGCCCCCAGCCACCCCCGCCCACGATCCCGCCCCCCTGCACATCTCCAGGGCCATCGATGGCCACCACCCACCTCCCATACCGGCTCCCACCCACCAACGAATATAGCCACCGATCTCCGGTGCAGAGAGGGCCACAGAGTGGCTCTCTCTGCACCGGATGGCTAAAAAAGGTTATTGCAGGATGCCTCGATATCGAGGCATCACTGCAATAACCAGAAAGCAGCTGGAAGCGAGCAGGATCACTTCCAGCTGCTTTCCAGATCAAGGACGTGCAGGGTACGTCCTTGGTCGTTAACTGACTTTTTTGTGGGGACGTACCCTGCACGTCCTCAGTCATTAAGGGGTTAATGTATATGCAATACTGTAATACTGTATAAGTATCATGCAAAATAAATACATTAAGTTTAAATATTGAATATCAATGCAAGGCCTGACTACATTCTATCTACAATGTTTGCAATAAAAAATATATGTCATGTATAATGCATATTAGTTTATGTATTGGATATATAAATTAAAATGTAGATATTCTTGCTTGATGCATTTATTATTTTAAATATAAATATATTTTTCAAATAGATTTTTATGTTATAAAATACAGTTGCATTATAATTATAGTATTACATAACTACATGTCTGTTATATAATAATACTAACTATCAATAATCACCTAATCAACCCCTATAAAAAGGTATGTGGGGTGATTATGAGATAAATGCCTACTAAATACTAGCTATCAATAATCACCTAATCAATCCACATACAGGTATGGGGGGTGGTTAGGAGATTAAGGCCTAATAAATACAAACTATCAATAATCACCTAATCAACCACCTCTAAACTAAACCCCTTAAGTTACAATACAAAAAAATCTAAGTTAAAAAAAAAATAAAAAATCTAAGTTACAAAAAATAATAAACTACAGTATCCAAAATAAAAAACACCATTATACCTAACACTAATCTACATGTCCCAAAAATAAAAAAAACACTCAAAACAAAAAAAAACTAAACCCTAACACTAAATTAAATTACAATAACCATTAAAAAAGCCTTTTGTTGGGCATTGCCATAAAGCTATTTCAGCCTTTTTGCATTAAAAAACAATTACAAAAAGCCCCTGCTATAATACAAGTAACCCTCCACCTCCCAAAATAACCTATCCTAGAAAATTAAAAGCCTATTCTTAAAGATAAAAAACCCCACCCCACAAAAAACTTAACTAACCTCAAAAGTTGGAAAATCTAACGCATCTTGATCCAACGTTTGGACCTCTTTATCCCAGTTCCTGGCACTGGGGGTCCATCTTCGCAGCAGCACAGGCGGACTTCGACGGCCTCTTCCACTGCCCACACTCCACAATCTTCATCCATGTCGGGGCCCTTTAGATTTTTTAATTTTATTGTAACAGATTTATTTTTCTTTTGTAACTTAGGGGGTTTAGGTGTTAGGTAGAGTAGGGTTAGATTGCGTTTAGGGTTGTGGCATTTTAGGTTTGATATTTATTATTTTCAAGTAACAGATTTGTTTTTTTAGAAAGTATCTTAGGGTTTAGTTTTGAGGGTGGTGTTAGGTAGAATAGGTTAGGTTAGTTTGAGTTTGGGGTATGTGGTGGTTTAGGGGTTAATAGTTTATACTTCTTTTCAGTATGTGGCGGTATAGGGGTTAATAGAATAGTATTTGCAGTGAGTATGTGGCGGTATAGGAGTTAATAGGATAGATACTTGTGGTGGGTATGTGGTGGTATAGGGGTTAATAGAATAGTATTTTCATTGGGCATGTGGGGGTTTAGATCTTTTTTAGTGTAGTGTTAGTTTGCAATTGTGGGGGACTACATAAACAGTGGGAGTGTCGCAATACTTCAAAGTCTTAGCCTACTAGTCAATGACTACTTGGGAGTTCTGATTGGTTTGTATGAGGTTCAATGTTTTCTTCTTAAAGATAAACCAAGCGTCTTTAAGATAACGGTTAACAAGCTGTCCATTCTATAAACAACACATTTGTTTTCTATTGCCAGAGTTACAACAAGATAATCTACTACATTGATCCTCCTGATATTGAGCTATGGAACCACTCCTGGCTCCAAGTAGAGCATTGCTGCTCTTCAACAAATCATTTAAAGGGAATGAAGCAGATTTGATAATAGAAGTAAATTGTTTAAAAGTGCTGATCTCTCTGAATCATGAAAGAAAGATTTTGGGGTGCAGTGTGTATTACCTACAGATGTGTATTACCTACTTGCTGGTAGGTACTTTCTGCTAATGCTCATGTTTAAATGCTTTTTATGTTAGTGATAGAAAATGTATATTTAAAGAGACAGAAAAGTCAATTGAAATATGCATGGGTGCATTTCAGTTTTAAATAGAAACACTTTTGCATTATTCTTCGATTAGTAAGTTACTACTGATTTTCAGTATTTTAATAAAATTTCCAAAAATCTGCAAAATGACTTACACTTAAGTGTTGCCACTAAACACTTGCTCCACACCCCCCTTATCAGTGCCTTAATCCAAATACTGATATATCATGTAACAAAGTTTGCACATAAGGATAATTAATTATGCAAGTAAGGGGGGGGGGTTGAGGAGGGATATCAGATACTGTTATTGTTTGTTGCCAAGAAGCTTGCTTGTTTCCGTGTGGATAATGCCTTGTGCTTTGTGAAAGCTTCAGCATTATACTGTGCACTGCTTTAGCCAGGTGTCATGTGGCTCTGTCCTCTACTGTGCATGAGTGCATTCTGCCATAGCTATGGCCTGGATAGCACCTTCAATATATGGAAATGCCGATGGGGGAGCTTGCTTTAAACAAAATTATGCCTGAATTAAAGGGGTTAATAAGGGTTAAAAAAACAACGTTTTGCAGGTAAACTTTGGCTGCATTATATATTTAGAAACTTATGTTAGTTCATACTGTTTTATGTCCCTTTAAAGGGATGTTAGTCTATTTTATTGTTGTAATATAAATGTAATGTCTGACTGTGGGAACAGGTAGGTTTTGTAGCTCACAGCTGCAGAGTATGTAAAATATGTACTGTTCCTTTAAGAACTGAAGAGACTAGAAGTAACCAATGTTACAAGTATCAGTGGAAACAACTGTAGCAGAATTAATTGAAACTGGTACTTTGAGAAATGTCAGATTTATATGCCCTTACTAGGACTTTGCATGGGAAATTGGTACAGGCTGTATGTTGTGCTTGACTTTTCCTTAAGCATATACAAATAGATTACAGTAATATTTAGACTAAAGGACAACAATACATTCTGGTAACTGTAAGTATAGTTGAGAAGAATCAGACAGTGAACTGATAACAGCCGTTTATGTCCGTTGAAGGTTTGGGGATAGTACACTGAGGGGAGCAAGTCCAGCTGTTAGAGTTAAGTACGGCAATTCACAGCCTTACCCGTGAGATCAGAGGAGGCAAGTCAGGTGTATACCAGAGACACCACAATGGAAAGTTGTAGCTCCTAACAGCTGGAAAGATCTCGTCCGTATCGGTGACTTCAGAGGAGGCAGACAGGTTTGTGATTACCGGAGACATCAGTATGGTAAGATATACTTCCTTTCGGCTGTGCTAGTGCAACCTCTCTGGGAAAGAGGATAAGACTCCAAAAAGTAACAATGAGATTGCTCCTGGAAAAAGAGGGATTATTGATAAAGCAGTTCTGGTAGCTGTGGTTATTCTGTGAGAGATCAAGGTGTAAACGGCAGTGCCGTATGAATAAATCCCAGACAGAAGGGAAGCAAAGTAAAAGTCAGCCATATTAAGGCTATTGATATTTGCAACAAGTTGACACAGGTTTTGTGAAACTGCTTCAGTACAAGTCAACTGAGAACAAAATTGCAGGGTATGTAGAATTTGTTCCAGATGAATTCAGGAAAACCAAAATGAGGAGCTTGAGTAGAACAGGATCTGTGTGAATGAACACAGGCAGTGTTTCCAAATTACCAAGCACAAGGTGTGTATGGAATATATAGAGCAAAGTTAAGGTACAACCACTAGTTAAAGGAACAGAGTCTGACAATAAAAACAGTAAGCTGTGTTTTATAATTAATAGAATTATTTGTCTATTTAAATGGATTGTACCTGCTATTTCTTTTTTCCCTACATTAAGGCTGTGTCCTTTAATTCCTTTCATAACCTTACTAGGAGGAGCGGGCCTTTGCAGGAAGATTTATCTTAGCCTCATCTCAGACTTGCTCATGCCTAGATCAGTCAGAATATACCCTTATTTTCAAAGATATCCGCTCCCATATCACACTGGGGCAGGGGCTACACTGAGGATTTCTAAGTGCTTCTTATGCAAGAAAGCAAGTAAGTTGTTTACTTTTTGTTTTTACAAAATCTGTTTCTTTTTAAGTTTACTTTGATTTAACATATTTGTTTTTAGCGAATGAGCCCTTTAATTTGTGTCACTGCTGACTCTCTGAAAAGATATAGCAGCCTAAGGTTCAATCAGAGATCCGCCAGCAAAGCATATTTACTGAGTAACCATAGCTACCATTCAAATGGATAACTCCCATCTTGTTTCCTGCACTCTGCATTTCCAATGAGCACTCTACTAAACTTTTATTGAATCTTTTTCAATCAAACAAGGATACTACATGTGATGCTCATCATTAGTTTTATTTCTATTTTCATAAATTATATACCTGTAGTTGATTATCAACCTGCAAAAGAAAATGTGTGATCAACTATAAGGAAAATAAATTTGCGATTTAACTTTAATATTAATACTTTAAAGGCTACAAAATCAAAAGGAAAATAACAAGCTTTATTAATCAACACTGTGTTAAAATAGATCTTTTAGACATACACCATTTTTTAGGCTATAATCTTACAACAATAGTTTCTAATGAAAACACTTGTCCTAGTATTCATACATTTAATCCTCCTGCAGGTAAATAATACACCAGGGAAAAATAAATTAACTGCCTTCTAAGCTCCTTATTAAAGATCAGCTGCAATGTAGATGCAGATACAAGTCTTTTCAGTGACCTTCTAATATAAATGACAAAGTAAGATCAAAAAGTTAAAGCAGTTGGGTTAACTAGAATACAATCAAAGTTGGTAATATTTCATCACCAGAATAGGTCTCAGCAGCTTACCTTTTGTAGCATGTGCAAAGTTGAAGCGCTAATCTTAGCTTGGTCCTGTGATATTGAAACAGCCCCCTGCTCTATCAATAGCGCTCCATTTGTAATCTTACAGCTTACGTAGTTGGAAATAATTGTGTTTTTCTAGTGATAATGTTAAGGTAACATTTGTAACCCATTCATCTATTGAGGGAATTGCTTCTCTTTTCCATAGTCGAAGAATTAGCACAATTTAGCATAATGTATAGAAGTTTTACAGTTCAGTTTTGTGGGTTTGTGAAACAGACAAATCAAGGGATCAAGAAGTACTTTATTTATTTCCCTCAGTATAAGAGACCAGTATTTGTAAATTTTTTGGCATTTCCACCAAATTTGTAGTGGTGAGCCTATTTGGCCACACCCACTCCAACATGTGACAGTGGTGTTTGGGTAGATCTGAGCTAATCTTTGGGCTGTATAATACCATCTGCTAAGGAGTTTCATGTTAGTCTCCCGAAATCTTATAGATGAGGATTAGGAGTTCATCTGGGAGATAATGGCAAGAAAGAGGAAGAGAGGTGTCTGTCGGAGTATCAATAAATATATTGAAATGGTATAAATCCCAAAGTCACTTTGAAAACCAGGACTTAGCAGTGTACCTCCACAGCCCCTTAAAGTTGTTCCCCAATATCCATAAACAAGGCAACTTCAATACCTGGAAATCCTCTGTGCGTCTTCACCAGATCATCAGAGCGTGTGGGAGCAGCTTTACGTAACCTCGGGTCAGACCGTGTCTCAGACCAGCCAGAAGCCTCACTAGGCATAATGCATCAGAGGTATCCCGGTCGTGAGCTCCAGTAACGCCTCCAGATTCGGCTAGCACGGGGCGATGATGTCAGACGTGACGTATTGGTGGAGGGGAGGGGAAAGGACAGTACACTTGCCCGGCACCTGCAAACATCCCAGGAGATCAGAGGAACCAAAGTGCTAGTACATATATGCAAATAGGAGTAGATACTGCTGAGTCAAAGTAAAAATAATAATTCTTTATTCAGCAACAAATTAAAACATGGAGAGCATCCGTGATAAAAAAAATCAAGAGAGCATAGCACCAACTGCTAACTTGTTTTGGCAGTCAGGCTGTAATCATAGCATGATAATGGCAAGCCACTCTTTCTCAGTAAGTTTAGTGTTTAATTCTTCCCATTCCTGCGTGTGGGAAGGGTGTGAGACTGATCCTGTAGGATTAGTTTGTATGATATGGATAAATATTCTTTAGTAATACCAGGCCTATAGCATAGATTCTCGAATGGGGTCAGATGTTTATTAATTTTAGAGTTTTCTGGGTGTAAGGAGATTAGGTGACTTAGTTGGTAATACTTGTACCAATGGTTGAAGTATGGTATATTACGGTTTAGTATGTCTATCCTGGGGCACAATCTACCATTCTCTAGTACAGTGTAGTAAGGAATTAAAGTATGTATTGAGTATGGTTGATCTTGGGCAATATTATGTCTGCTGTTGAAGATTGGATTTTTGATAATGGGGGTTAATGGGGAGGGGTTCGACGAGAGGGTCGTTTCTCTTTTAGTTAAGCGTTCCCATACTCTAAGCGTATCAATAGTAAAGGTGGATGTGGTGTTGTTTTCTGTTGTGATAGTGGGGACCAACAAACACTACCTAGATTAATGGAGCTGGCTAATGAGCGTTCTAATGTTATCCATTCTTTATCATTTTCATTTCTGCTCCAGTTTACAATACGTACTAGGTGGGTGGCGAATTTATAATATGTAATGTTGGGGACTCCCAAACCTCCTCTGTCTTTGGGCATATACATAGTTTTCATCAATACTCTGGTCATATGTTTGGACCAGATATAGGTGTTTATTGATTTTTGCAGAGTGCGTATATAATGCTCAGGTGTTTACATGGGCAAGGCCTGTAGTAGGTATAGGATTTTCAAAAGCACCATCATCTTGATAGAATTGATGCAGCCTAACCAAGATATGGATTTGTGTTCCTATTTTTGGAGTTCCTGTTTAATATTTTGTAGTAGTGGCAAGTAATTTAATGTGAATAATATATCTTTATCTTCTGTTAGTTGGATCCCTAGGTATTTTCTAGATGTAGGTTGAAATTTATAATGAAAGGTCTGTTGTATTTGTTGAGTGATGGATTGAGGATTGTCTAAGCTAAGGAATTCCATTTGCTATACCTTAAGAATTCAGTTGCAAGAGCAGTTAGTGAGGTCATTGGGCTTGTGAGGATAAGCATGATATCATCAGCATATAATGCCATTTTATAGTTAGTGTTATTGATAGTGATGACTGAGATGTTCGGGTTCTGTCGTATATTTGCTGCTAGTGTTTCTATAGCTATTACAAATAGGAAAGGTGAGAGGGGACACCCCTGTAGCATTCCATTCGAAATTTTAATAGGGGATGGTAGGGAATCATTTAAGTGTATTTTAGCTGTGGGGGAGTGGTATAAAGCAAATATTTTCCCTATCAAAGGTGTTCCAAATCCAAATGTACACATTGTTGCTTTAAGAAAGTCACAGTTAAGCCTGTCAAAAGCCTTCTCTGTGTCAATAGATACAAATATTGCTTGCATATCTTTTTGGGAAACATGGTCTAAAAGATTAACTATTTTTATGGTGTTATCTCTAGCTTCACGGTTTGGAGTAAATCCTGCCTGATTGGTGTGAATTAATATTGGGAGTACTTTATTAATACGGATTACTAGTATTTTTGCAAATAACCATGTCCACATTAAGAAGTGATATGGGACTAAAGTTTGATGGGGTGGTAGGGAGTTTACCAGGCTTAGGTATGACAGTTATAAGGGCTTCCATTATGTTTTGGGGAAAGAGGTTATCATTGCCTACTTTATTAAAGAGTGTTAGAAGGGAAGGGGCTAAAATGTCTTTAAAGGTTTGATAATAGCGTACTGAGAAACCATCTGGGCCTGGGCTTTTACCTGCATTTAAATCTTTCATGGCTTGGGTCAATTTTGTCCTAATTATCAGGGCAACAAGTTCCTTCATTTGCTCTTCAGTTAAGGTTGGAAGCTTGGTGTTTTCTAAATATATTTCTATATTTGATTCTAACTCAATTTTGTTTTCTGTGAGGTTGTAGAGCTTAGTAGTAGTATTCCCTAAATTGTTTTATAATTGCAGGGGTAGTGAGTATTTTTTGTTTATTGGGGGTGTGTAGTTTGTGTACGAAGGATTTAAAAAAAAAATAATATTTAAAATATCTGGCCATCATTTTCCCTGCTTTATTTCCTTCATAGATGAATCTTTGTACTTTTGAGTTATTGTCTGTTGTTCCTGGGCTAGTAATTCTTTTAATTAGTATCTTCATGTTTGTAAGCTTTTTAAATTGTTTGGGTCGGAGGGTTTCTTTTTGTGTTGGAGTTCCAGATTTGAAAGTTGTTTGGTGAGATATAGGCAGTGTTGTCTTCACAGTTTTTGTTTTTGGGCCTTGTGCTTTATAAATTCTGCCCTCATATAGCATTTATGTGTTTCCTACAGAGTAAAATTACCTATATATTTGGTTTGCTGTTAATTTCAGGGAATTTTGTAAGTGATTTACAGCTAGATTACGAGTTTTGCGTTATGAGTAAAAAAGCATTGTTATGCTTCATAGCAAAGCTTTTTCCCTAACGCCGCTATTACAAGTCTTGTCAGAATAGGTGTACCGCACACCTTTTTGTCCATCACGCAACGTCAGTACCGCACTTAAAAAGTAATTTTTCAATGGGACTTCCATAGCGCCGGTATTACGAGTTTTGCTGTGAGGCCAAAAAGTGAGCCTAAAATGACAAGATCTGTACCGCCGTCAGTAGTTATGAGTTTTACGTTCCAAAACTGTAGCATAAAACTCATAACTAAAGTGTCACAAAGTACACTAACACCCATAAACTACCTATCAACCCCTAAACCGAGGCCCTCCCACATCGCAAACCCTGAAATAAAATTATTAACCCCTGATCTGCCGCTCCGGAGAACGCCGCCACTATTACAATGTATTAACCCATATTCCGCTGCTCCCCGACATCGCCGCCACTATGATAAACCTATCAACCCCTAAACCGCCGCCCTCCCGCATCACAAACACTATTTAAATATCATTAACCCCTAATCTGACATCTGCCCACACCGCCGCTATAATAAACCTATTAACCACTAAACCGCAAGCCCCCAACAACAAAATATAGTAAATTAAACTATTAACCCCTACACCTCTGGCCTCCCACATCACTATATAAATATATTAACACCTAAACCTAACCCTAACCCTAAGCATAACCCTAACGTAACACTAACCCTAACACCCCCTAACTTAAATATAATTAAAATAAATCTAAATAAAACTTACAATTATTACCTAAATAATTCCTATTTAAAACTAAATACAAACTTACCTGTAAAAAAAACCTAAGCTAGCTACAAAATAACTAATAGTTACATTGTAGCTATCTTAGGTTTTATTTTTATTTCACAGATAAGTTTGTATTTATTTTAACTAGGTAGACTAGTTAGTAAATAGTTATTAACTATTTACTAGCTACCTAATTAAAATAAATACAAAGTTACCTGTAAAATGAAACCTAACCTGCCTTACACTAAAACCTAACAAAACACTAAATTACACAAAATAAAAAACTAAATTATCAAAAATAAAAAAGAATTACTCCTAATCTAATAGCCCTATCAAAATAAAAATGCCCCCTCAAAATAAAAAAAACCCTAACCTACACTAAACTGCCAATGGCCCTTAAAAGGGCCTTTTGCTGGGCATTTCCCCAAAGAAATCTCTTTATTTGTTAAAAAAAAAATACAAAGAACCCCCCAACAGTAAAACCCACCACCCACCCAACCAAACCCCCCAAATAAAATCATATCTAAATAAACATTAGCTAACCATTGCCCTGAAAAGGGCATTTGGATGGGCATTGCCCTTAAAAGGGCATTTACCTCTTTTACATTGCCCAAACCCTAAGCTAAAAATAAAACCCACCCAATAAACCCGTAAAAAAACCTAACACGAACCCCCAACGATCCACTTACAGTTTTCAAAGACTGGACATCCATCCTCATCCAGACGGCAGAAGTCCTCATCGAAGCCGGCAGAAGTCTTCATCCAAGCGGGCAGAAGTCCTCCTCGAAGCCGGCAGAAGTCTTAATAATTGTAATTTTTATTTAGATTTATCTTAGTTATATTTAAGTTAAGGGGTGTTAGGGTTATGCTTAGGGTTAAGTTAGGGTTAGGGATATGCTTAGGGTTAGGGTTACGTTAGGTTTAGGAATTAATATATTTATTTAGTGTTAGTGATGTTGGAGGCCAGAGGTTTAGGGGTTAATAACTTTAGTATAGTGGCGGCGACATTGAGGGCGGCAGATTAGGGGTTAATAACTGGAATGTAAGTGTCGGCGATGTTAAGGGTGGCAGATTAGGGGCGAATAAGTGTATTTAGGTGGCGGCGATGTGAGGGGCAGCAGATTAGGGGTTAATAACTGTATGTAGGTGGCGGCAACATAGGGAGTGGCAGATTAGGGGTTAATAGTTTTATTTAGGTGGCAGCGATGTTAAGGCAGGGTGACAGATTAGGGTTTAATAACATTATGTGGGTTGCGGCAATGTCGGGGTACAGATTAGGGGTGTTTAGACGTGGTTTTTATGTTAGGGTGTTAGGTTTAAACATAACTTTTTTTTCCCCATAGACATCAATGGGGCTGCATTACAGAGCATTTCATTCCGCGATTGCAGGTGTTAGGCTTTTTTTTGCCGGCTCTCCCCATTGATGTCTATGAGGAAATAGTGCACGAGCACGTCAAAGCAGCGCTTGTATTTGGGTGAGGTATGGAGCTCAACGCCACCATATCGCCCGCACAAGCCTGCTTTTTCAAAACCTGTAATAGCAGCGCTATAGGGAGGTGAAATACTGCCGCTTTTGTGGCAGTCGTTAATTTCCCTATAGCGCTCAAAACTCGTAATCTAGCTGTTAGTTAATTTTTCTCTTAATTCCTCAGATTCCAGTAGAGAATCATTGAGTCTTGATTTCTTGTAAATATAAAGTCCTCCTCAGAGGTCACTGGGTTTGTGGTTGTACTTTTCCTTCTTTCTTTAGGCGTGACAGCAGAATTCGGCAATAGTTTCCCCTTTTTCTGCAAGAGAGTAATTTCCCAAGTTCCTTTCTTTTTCCCTCTGGAGTGTTCTATTCTGCCTTGTTCAGGTGTAGGTTGTGGTACGGGTATGCTTGGTGGATCAATGTCTAGCATCCTGCAGAACTGTTGCACTTCCGCAGGGCCAGAACAAAAGATTCTTCTGTTATTGTGGATAACAAGGAGCTGGAAAGGAAATCCCCATTTGTATGGAATTTTCTTATTCCTCAGAAGTGTGGTTAGAGGCGATAATTCCTTTTATCTTTGTAATGTCCTTACAGAGAGATCAGCATAGAATTGTATAACAACTCCTCAAAATCTTACTGGTAGCTTCTTCCTGGAGGCGACCATGATGTTTTTAATTTTGATTATGATGTCCCTTGGAGGGGCTTTATCAGGAGGTTTTGGCCTAAGGGCTCTATGTGCTCGGACCCACTGAATGTTAGCTGCATTAGGGTCATCCAATAAATGTGTGAAAGAGTGGACAAGTATACCAGGAGGTCTTTTGGTAGTACAGACTACGGCACCCCATGTATCCTGATATTTTTCCTTCTTCCTCTATTTTCAATGTCCTCCAAATTATCCTGTAGGGAGGTTATCAACTCTGTTTGTTGATCAATTGTTCCTTGCATAGTTGTTAGGTCTTCACGTATTATGTCGCCTTGATCTTCTAGGGCTTCCACCCTAAATCCTAAGGTGTGCATATCTTGCTTAAGTTCCAGCAGTTCTTCTCTTATACAGGTTCTAACTATTTTAGCAAGGTCTTGTGTAGACGCCAATTAAGACAATATATGTGTAGGGATCTGAGTCTGGTCTGCCATAACCATCTCATTAGGGCTTTGAGGGGAGTCAGTTGGTGAAGGTGGGATACTGGTTGTGTCTGCATGTTTCTGTGTCTTCTGCTCTACAGGATTTAAAAAAAGAGCTTACTAATTGTCCTTTGGTAGAAGGAGTGTGTGTTTTTTGCAGGTTAATGCCCTTTTTGTAGCCATATCTGATTAATCAAGCTTGTGGTTCCTCAGGTAGCAGGAGATCTAGGTTCTTTATGATAGGGTTATATGTAAGAGCTGCAATACATGCAGATTGATGTATAGATATTTGTGCAATATCCAGGATTCACATTATAACGTAGCTTACCCTCTGATGAGGGGGATACAAAAGGCCTACTTAGAGATGAGTGCTTGCTTTCTTTATAAGCGTATTTTCCTCGCCAAAGGGAGTTTCCTGAGCACTAGGAGTTGTATACAGCAAGAGGAGTGGTTTTGTGTGTACCTGTCAGCTCCTATGGCTGGTAAAAAAAAAATTTTTAAAAAGAGGATAAACCCTTCAGTGTTTTTTCTTTATAGTAATTCTTTAGATTCAATGATTTCAGTATTTTATTATAAAACATTTTATTTCAAACTTTCACAGACAATGACTTATGTTACTTTCCATGGAAGGCACTATAACATACCAATAGTATTTTATTCCTGGTATTATTATATCATTATAGGGAGGTCAAAAAAATGTGTTCTCTTATTGTGGTGCATATGTTGGTGATTGGGCTAGGTGGCTAAGCATTCATGTTTTCCACCCACCCACTTCTTTTCGGTGGTCAAGTGTATTGGGTGTCAGGAGAAGTTGTGTGCTTACCCTGTCACCGGTGCTGGATCTGCAGATCCTGTTACTTGCGATCCACAGCTTGCGTTTACTTTAGCTGTTCCGTTTCTGTGTTGCTGCACCCTCGTGGCCTTGCAATATGGCCGCCGCTATCCTCTGTGTGGGGCTGATATACAGCTTGATGTGCTGAGGGGCTAATGCAGCTCAAGTGGTATCATAGGAGGCACGGAGGTATCCGGTGGATGTTCTGACCGGTTAGCGTAGTAGATGCCTCATTTAGATGGCTTAGGTCTTATTTTCTCTGGTCCCCTTTTCAGAGCACGGGGCTTAAGCAGCCATCTTAGCTGTGGCCATCTATGTACTCTCCTTTTAAGTTTTTAATATGCCAGTATTTAGAATGGATTGTTAATTGATTAACTCTCTTAAAAAAAACAAGACAGCAGCCACCTACATGGGGATAATTGTATTAGGAGGCCACAGACTAGAACATTTCCAAGTGAACTGTCTGAGCTCTTGTCTTTCAGGATGAAAATAGATGAAGACATAAGGATTCCGTTCTTTCCTTCCCATTTTATCCATATGAATAACATAAGGCTCGTTTTCATTGAGCCACAATTGAGTTTTCGCGAGGTTGCAAAACGAAAAAAACTACTGTCAGAAACTATTACGCTTATCAACAGTTTCCAATGGTGTGTTTTTCATCATTACCAGTAGCCAGGGTCCGGCTGCCAAAAATAAATTATACGTCCCATAGAAAATAATACAAGCCGAAAAGTCCAAAATAACACCCGGTTTCCATTGAACGTGCAAACAGGGAAAACACTGTCAATAAGGTCTGAAACATAACGACATACTGAACTAGGTGTAAAAGAGGAAAAATTTGCTTTTTGAGGCCTAGTTCCCATTAAGATATTAAAGTTTACAAACAATGTGTTTCACTTTATAAATGTATTGTTATATGTAATATTTCTTGCTGGCCCAGGTATATGACTAGTTGGAGTTAAGTTTTTGTTTAAATATTAATATGTTTTTACATTTAAAAATATAATCAAGCACATATCTCCATAATTCCAACTAGACTTATGCCCATGGCAGCAATAAATATTACATATATCAATAACATTAAAAATTGAATACAATAAAAAAATGTATTTCCTTAAATAAAACTTTTTTTTTCATATCTTGTAAATTTGTTTCGTGACCTACATAACTCTTGTGTAACTTTTAAAGGTCGGGTTACCATAGCAACAAACTTGTTGAGGATTTTTGAGAAATCCAAAGTCAGATGAACGCGTTTACACAATGTTAACTTACACCTACACGCAAAAACACAGACACACTGCGCACAATAGTTCAGTGGAAACCTGGTACTAAAATGGAGCCCATGAACTACATTTAGATGTTGGCAAATATGTATGTTTGTCCCACCGAACCTATATTATTTGCTCTACTAATGCTCTACTAATACATTTTTTTTTAAAAGAGGATAAACCCTTCAGTGTTTTTTCTTTATAGTAATTATTTAGAGTCAATGATTTCAGTATTTTATTATAAAACATTTTATTTCAAACTCTCACTCTCTCTTTCCATGGAAGGCACTATAAGATACCAATAGTATTTTATTCCTGGTATTATTATATCATACTTCTCATTAGTCCCCTTCTAGATAGTGGCACCTAAATGCTACAATTCATCAACTTTTAGACTGCATAAAATTCAAAGTACATAATAAAAATTTAAATTTAAATTAAAGAAATAAATTATCCACTTTAATAAGCCCCCACTTTAATAACCTAATCCCAATACCACAGCAATTATGTTAATGAAAGCCCTGTGTTCTGGCTGTGAGCCTCTATGGGGATCTTTGTTGCCTTTAACTTTCCAATTTACTTTTATCACCAAGTTCTCTTGGTATTCTTAGTTGAAAGTTACACCTAGCTAGGATCATATGCTAATTTCTTACACCTTGAAGGTCACCTCTAATCTGAATGCATTTTAACAAATTTTCACCACTAGAGGGCGTTAGTTCATGTGTGTCACATAGATAACATTGAGCTCACGCACGTGAAGTTACCTAGGAGTCAGCGCTGGTTGGCTAAAATGCAAGTCTGTCAAAAGAACTGAAATAAGGGGGCAGTTTGCAGCGGCATAGATACAAGGTAATTACAGAAGTAAAACTTGTATTATTATAACTGTGTTGATTATGCAAAACTGGGGGATGGGTAATAAAGGGATTATCTATCTTTTTAAACACCAAAAATTATGGTGTTGACTGTCCCTTTAATGGTTATTTTACCCTGTTCTCGTTTTAGTTATTTTATTGATCAGTTGTTGCTGATTATTGGCTTGTCCCTGTCTAAGAGTTTGGATTGATATTTTCTGCTTCTGTAACCTGGTTACTCCTGACCATTTGCTTGTTTTTGACTATGCTTTTCGGATCTTATTTTTTTCTTTCAATTTTCCTTCATGGATTCTGACCTTTCTACCAGAAGCACCAATTACAAACCTTTCTAACAGAGGTATCTGTCACAGACCTACCTACCATCGATACCAGTGATGGACCTGCCTACCAGAGGTACTAGTCACTAACTGGCTTCCCAGAAGTCTCATATCAGCCAACCAGAGGTATCAGAAGCATAGTTTCTCTGTGTCAACTCATGTGACTCTTCTGTGTCCACTCCGTAGACTCCTGTGTTGCAATTATAATGTACACTTACAGATCTGCTTGTTTACCTATTGATAAACAGCTAGATTATGAGTTTTGCGTTATGAGTGAAAAAGCAGCGTTATGGGTTATATGGGGGAGTGCTTTTTCACTCCCGCTGGTATTATGAGTCTTGCAGGTTTAGGGGCACGGCACAATGGGATGTCAATGAGACTTCCATAGCGCCGGTATTACAAGCTTTTTCTGGGAGGCCAAAAAGTGAGCGGTACAGCCTATCCCACAAGATTCGTAACGCAATCTAGTAGATCAGTAGTTATGAGTTTTACGCTACAAAGCTGTAGCATAAAACTCATAACTAAAGTGCTAAAAAGTACACTAACACCCATAAACTACCTATTAACCCCTAAACCGAGGCCCTCCTGCATCGCAAACACTAAAATAAAATTATTAACCCCTAATCTGCCACCCCTAACATCGCCGCCACCTACCTACATTTATTAACCCCTAATCTGCCGCCCCCAACGTCGCCACCACTATAGTAAATTTATTAACCCCTAACCCTAACACCCCCTAACTTAAATATAATTAAAATAAATCTAAATAAAAATTCCTATCATTACATAAATTATTCCTATTTAAAACTAAATACCTATAAAATAAACCCTAAGATAGCTACAATATAACGAATATTTACATTGTAGCTAACTTAAGATTTATTTTTATTTTACAGGCAAGTTTGTATTTATTTTAACTAGGTAGAATATAATTACCTTTAAAATAAAACCTAACCTGTCTTACACTAACACCTAACATTAAACTACAATTAAATACATTAAATTAATTAAATACAATTACCTAAATTACAAAAAAAACAAAAACACTAAATTACACAAAATAAAAAAGAAAATTATCAGATATTTAAACTAATTACGCCTAATCTAATAGCCCTATCAAAATAAAAAAAGCTCCCCCAAAATAAAAAACCCCTAGCCTAAACTAAACTACCAATAGCGCTTAAAAAGGCCTTTTGCGGGGCATTGCTCCAAAGAAATCAGCTCTTTTCCCTGTAAAAAAAATACAAACAACCCCTGAACAGTAAAACCCACCACCCACACAACCAACCCCCCAACCAACCCCCCAAATAAAATCCTAACTAAAAAAAACTAAGCTCCCCATTGCCCTGAAAAGGGCATTTGTATGGGCATTGCCCTTAGAAGAGCATTTAGCTCTTTTTCCGCCCAAAAGCCCTAATCTAAAAATAAAACCCACCAAAAAAACCTTAAAAAAAACCTAACACTAACCCCCGAAGATCCACTTACAGTTTTGAAGACCGGACATCCATTCTCAACGGGAGAAGTCTTCATCCAAGTGGGGTTGGTTGTGTGGGTGGTGGGTTTTACTGTTGGGGGGTTGTTTGTATTTTTTTTACAGATAAAAGAGCTGATTTCTTTGGGGCAAAAGGCCCTTTTAAGGGCTATTGGTAGTTTAGTCTAGGTTAGGGTTTTTTTATGTGGGGGGGGGGTTATTTTGATAGGGCTATTAGATTAGGTGTAATTAGTTTAAATATCTGATAATTTCTTTTATTATTTTGTGTAATTTAGTGTTTGTTTTTGTAATTTAGGTAATTGTATTTAATTAATTTAATTAATTTAATTGTAGTGTAATGTTAGGTGTTAGTGTAAGGCAGGTTAGGTTTTATTTTACAGGTAAATTTGTATTTATTTTAACTAGGTAGTTAGTAAATAGTTAATAACTATTTAGTAACTATTCTACCTAGTTAAAATAAATTCAAACTTGCCTGTGAAATAAAAATAAACCCTAAGCTAGCTATAATGTAACTATTAGTTATATTGTAGCTAGCTTAGGGTTTATTTTACAGGTAAGCATTTAGTTTTTTTTTTTTTTAGTTTTTTTTTTTTTTTTCCAAATTTCCTTTATTGTTGATAGTATAGTAAATACAGAACAATCTCAAATAAAAAACATAGTATAAAACAGTGAGTACAAGCTGGACATCATAATTCTATTACAATTCGTCTTTTTCATTGAAAACATAAAACACTTGTTCAGTGGGATGCCAAGTAGTCCTCCCAAAGGAATCTCATATTACCATAAAAGTCTAGTTGTTGTGATTGACCATAGTGGTACCTCTCTAGAGACAGTAGATGTGTAATATGTTCTTTCCATTCAGATACTGTAGGGACCTGCTGTTTCTTCCACAATCGTGGTATCAGTTGTTTAGCCCCATTTATCATAACATTTACTAATTTCAATCTCAGTTTACATTTCAGTTTAGGGGGGAAATTAAACAGAAAAAACAGTGGATCCATCCCTATCTTATAGGATATACACTTTTCTATTTCTTTATCAATGTCCATCCAAAATTTCCGGATATACGGACATTTCCACCATATGTGGGACATAGATCCTACTTCACCACAGCTTCTCCAGCATACATTCTCTAAGTTAGCATATATTTTTGAGAGCCTAAGTGGGGTTAGATACCATCTATACAATAATTTCACATTCATTTCAGTAATAGATATCGAAGGAGAAGTCCTTCCCATATTTCTAAAGATTTTTTCCCATTCACTAGGTGAGATTTCTCTCTGTAATTCGGTTTCTCATGCCTTACAGTAGGCTGGTAGTGATCAAGAGTGATAGGTTATTAATAAGCGGTATAACAGTGATAGACCTCCTCTAGTAGGGAATTGTGAGAGACAGGTGCTCTCAAACATAGTGGGGGGTCTAAGTAATTTGGGTTTCTGAGGGTTGCTAAATATAAAATGTGACAGTTGTTGTCTACTGTACCAATCATTTGCTAAAAGGGGAGTCAATTCTAGCACTTCCTCCTCTGACTTTAACTTGCCTTCACGTACAAGTGTGTAAATAGGGATAAGTGAGTTAATGGTGAATGAAGACTCCTTCGTAGGCTGACGACCTATAGGAATCTCAGGGTTATTGAGTATCGGTGTAAGTGGAGAGGGATTTGTGGAGATACCCGTGTTCTTATTAATGGTATTGTCCCATACTTTTAATGTCTCTGTCACAATACAGCGAGGTGCTTTGCTAATATCTCTGTGTATCTTAGTGGTCCAGCAAATCCCACCTAGGTTAGGGCTGTTAGCTAACTGTTGCTCCAACCTGACCCATTCCTTATGTTCCCCATGTTTACACCAGTCTATAACTCGGGTAAGAATAGCTGCTTGTCTGTAGTAAGTTAGGTTAGGAACGCTTAGTCCGCCATTTTTCCTATTTCGATACATAATCTTTTTGGCTATACGTGGCCTTTTATTTTGCCAAATATAAGAATTAAACATGGCTTGCAAGGTATTCAGATATGATTGTGGGACTGGGATGGGGAGTGTTTGAAATTTATAAAGAATTTTTGGTAAACTAGTCATTTTAAGTGCTTCCATCCTTCCCATCTAGGATAAACTTTTATTTTCCCAACTATTTAATTCTTGTTGGAATTCTCCCAGGAGTTGTTGGAAATTTTGTTGGAACAAAAGCTGCTGATTATGTGATATCTGAACCCCTAAGTATTTTATAGATGAATTTTGTATGCGATAGTGATATTCTTGTGCTATTTCTTGCATGTCTGTTTCAGGGGTGTGTATTCCTAACATTTCTGATTTCGTGGGGTTGATTTTGAACCCAGAGAATTTACTATATATATCCAACTCGGCTCTTAATGCTGCTATGGATTGTAATGGGGATGTAAGTGATAATATGAGGTCATCGGCATATAATGCCTGTTTGTATTGGGTATCTTGTACCGTAATACCTTTTATATTCGGGTTGTGTCTAATCACTGCTGCAAGAGTTTCAATTGTCAGCACAAATAAAATGGGCGACAGCGGACAGCCCTGTCTGGTTCCGTTATTGATCCAGATCTTGTTGGAAAGGGAGTCATTTAATTTAATTTTAGCTGTGGGGGCATTATATAGTGTAAATATCTTGTTTATAAAGCTTTAACTCATGCCAAATCTTATCAATGTACTTTTTAGGAAGGACCAGTTTAGCCGATCAAAGGCCTTTTCTGCATCCATGGCCAAAAAAACAGCTGGGATGTTACGAGTTTGTGCATATTCCATCAGATTCAAGATTTTAATGGTATTGTCTCTCGCCTCTCTATGGGGGATAAAGCCTACTTGATTTGTGTGTATTAGTTTCGGGAGAATTTTATTTAGTTGTTGGGCTAGAATCTTTGCATATAATTTTACGTCCACATTTAAAAGGGAGATTGGCCTATAACTTTGAGGTTCATCTGAGGGCTTCCCTGGTTTTGGAACTACTTTTATGTGGGCTTCTAACATGTTTGGAGGAAATGGGCTGTGGACATTAACTTTGTTAAACATCTCTAATAGGTGGGGGATTAGCAATGGGGCAAGAGATATATAGTATGAGACGGAGAAGCCATCTGGCCCGGGGCTTTTCCCTGCATTGAGATCATAAATCGCCGCCTTCACCTCTTCCGGGGTGAACGGGGCTTCCAAGTCTGCTGCCTGATCTTTGTCTAGCATAGGAAGCGGGATTTCCCTCAAATAGTTTTGTAGGTCTGGGACCTCCCTGGGCCTATCTATGGTATCAGAGATATTATAGAGCTGTGTATAGTACTGCTCGAATTGTGTGAGAATGTCCTTAGTAGAGTGGACCTTTTTGTTTTTAGCTGTTTTTATTTCATGTACAAAAGATTAAAAAATTTTAAGTTTAAGAGTAGTAGTTTGCCTGCCCTATTGCCTTCATAGAAAAAGCGTTGCTTAAATTTCGAAGTGGTGGCTGCATGTTCCTGTAATAGTAAGTCATGAAGGGCCTTTCTAGTGTTTTGGAGTGAAAGTTGTACGGATTGGTCCTCCTGGTTTTGTCTATGTTTATGTTCTAAAACTGAAAGTTTCGAGGTAAGATCTAGATATTTCTGTCTTGCTATTTTTTTAAGTTGTGCTTTTCTTTTAATGAATTCCCCTCTCATGAAGCACTTGTGCGCTTCCCAAACTGTAATAGGGTCCATATCATCAGTTGAGTTAAAAGTAAAATATTCTTGCAGTGTTTCTTGTGTTTTAGTTAATTGTATTTCTCCTCTTAGTAAGGAGTCATCCATTTTCCATATATATGGGGCAACTGGGGTATGGGGCCATGAAATGTCAAAGACTACTGCTGAGTGATCTGACCACACTGTGTGCATGATCCCTGCTTTCTTAATGTGTTCCAGACTAATCTGGTTAGTAAGCAGATAGTCAAGACGGCTATATGTCCTATTTGGAGAAGTCCAAAAACCCCTAAAAAACGTCCTTCAGTGTCATTATGTGTTTGAATATGATGAAAGGGGATAGATTTGTGCATCAGAATGCTCACTCCACATTTCTTTGAAATGCCAGAACTATGGAAATGCCTATTGTACTGTGAGCTCATATAGCGTGGTTAATGTTAACGTTTAAAGTGCGTCTCTTGCAGAAATAGGATATCACCTTTTCTTTTATAAAAATCTGACATGGCTACAGATCTTTTAATTGGAGAGTTTAAACCCCTAACATTTTGTGTAATAAATGTAAGTGTTCTATTTGGGGCAGTCATTGGCAATTAGATTAATTGATTTCACTGAAAAGTGTCTCATATAACATCCAGCTCTGAACAATATTATTCTTATGTTATAACGTTCAGTTTGCAATTTATACAAACTTCGTAGGAAATTCACATAAAAATTCAAACAAAAATAAAAACAAAAATACAACACACATATCTCAAATAAAAAAAATGAATCAGCACCTCTCCTATCTCCGGAGAGAAGCCATTGGACCATATTGATCCAAATTCAAAAGGGGATCAGGCTAGATTAGAACAATTTGCAGTGTATCTTATTACGTAATCATATAAAACTAGGGGCTGTCTCTCCCTATACTCTTTTTTTTTTTCCCCTTTTTTTCCTTTTTTTTTTTTTTCCTTTCCCCCCCTCCCTCTCACCCTCCACCATAACTTTTCCATATCTAAATGTAAGGTAGATGCTCATATATTCTGTGCTAGGTAAAATACTAAACCCCTTAACATTCAAACTTTCACCGTTACCTGCTTCTGTGGGAGAGAGAGAGTAGTAACATTGTAGTGTAAACTTTTGAGTCTCAAACATATAAACTATTAAAGTCAAAACTATACTTTACGGGATTGTTACCCTTCATCAGCAGGAAGGTTGACTCAAATCTCCAGGATTATTTCTCAGAATTTCAAGTTCCTTCAACTACAGTGGAATTAATTGCCTTCCTTTTTCCTGGTCGAGCTTCTGAGTTAGTGGATTTTTTGATAGGTCTTGTTGGTGCTGGTGACCATTTTTCAGGTTGTTGCCTTTTCTCCTGTCTCCTGGAAGGATGTGGTTGGGTATCAGACGGTGGGAAATCTGGAGGATCAAGATTTAGGCCTCTGCAAAATTCTGGAACATCTGATATTTTCCTGCACACCAATCTTCTGGTATCTCGTAGCACATATAGGTGGAAAGGGAATCCCCACCTGTACAGGATTCTTTTGTCACGCAGAAGCTTTGTCAAAGGTGCCAATTCCCGTCTTCTCTGTAGGGTCCTAGGGGCCAAGTCGGTGTAGAATTGTAACACTGTACCCCTGAACCTCACTGGTTGATGTTTTCGTGATAGGGTGAGAATTTCTTCCTTTTCCAAGTAATTTTTAACTTTCATTATAACGTCCCTGGGGGGTGCAGTATCTGGAGGCTTTGGTCTCAATGCCCTGTGGGCCCTGACCCATTGTATGTCTACCGCCTGCTGTGATCCCTTCAAGTGAGCAAACAGAGATCCAAAGTAGGTATAAAAATCTTTAGGGAGGACTGATTCAGGGATGCCTCTAATGCGGAGGTTCTTCCGCCGACCTCTGTTCTCGAGGTCTTCGAGCTTGTCATTGAGATCTTCAATAATAGATGCCTGAGAGGACACTTGGTCTTGTATAACAGCAATCTCCTCCTTAACAATATCTGATTGATCCTCTATGGCCTCGACTCTAAAGCCCAAAGTATGAATGTCTTGTTTAATTTCTGCTATTTCTTCTCTCATACATGTCCTCACGATGTCTGCTATATCTTGTTTGGACGGCAGAGAAGAGAGCAAGGAGAGGGGTATTTGTGTAGAGACATCTTGATCTTGGGAGTTTTCATCATCCACAGGGGAAACAGGTGACGAAGGCTCTCTTATTGATTTTGATAGAGATTGCCTCTTATTGTCTGGTGTAGAAAAAAAAGAGCTCATTGTATGTTCTCTCCCTATTGTTTTCAGCTGCTTATTGGGCTTGGTATTTTTCTTTGCTGCCATAATGACCTTATTTATTTGTCGCAATTCAGTATTCAGAACAGGGTAAATAGTAAGTTACAAGAGGAGGGTCAGGTTTTAACACTGTGTCAGAGCGAGCTATGTTAATAAAAAGACAAGAAAGAAAAATGTCTTCTTTCCTCACTCTGCTCTCCTTCCCCTTTATTTTCTTTTAACACAGTCTCTTTTCAGCACTCTTATGAAATGGCATTATCTGAAGTGGTATAGGGATCCCTGCAAGTTAAATCTCTCTGGGAGGGAAGATGAGGTTAAGGCCTTTAAGTCAGACACAGACTGCGATATTTGACAGCCCGCTCTTTATTCATATAGTAGGAAAAAACTTTGCTGCGTGTGCCTGAGCAGTGCCGTTATGTGTCCTTTCCTATATCGCCATAAAAGTGACCCGTGGCAAAAGTTATGTAAGGTGCAGGACTTACGATTAAGACGGCCTGTTAACTAGTGAGCACGGCAGTTATTTATGCAGATGCCGCAGGGATCGTACCTCGTGGGGTTGCGACGTGCTCACCGGGTGTGTTCATGATGTCGGACCTCCTTTTGTTCCATTCCTCAGTGTTCCACAAAAGTGGATAGTCAAACTGCAACCGCAATTTGTCCCTGGGTAGTCAAGCAGTCACCTCCTCAACAATATAGATGTTTAGAGACACTGCTGCTTAAAATTATATACTTTGAAAGTGCCTGCTATTCCGGAGCTCTGGATTTATGCAGCCATCTTAGCTGCGGCCAAACTCCGCCCCCAAGTATTTAGTTTTAAATAGGAATTATTTTGGTAATGATAGAAAGTTTTATTTAGATTTATTTTAATTATATTAAAGTTAGGGGTGTTAGGGTTAGACTTAGGTTTAGGGGTTGATAAATTTAGTATAGTGGCGGCGACGTTGGGGGCGGCAGATTAGGGATTTATAAATGTAGGTAGGTGGCGGCGATGTTAGGGATGTCAGATTAGGGGTTAATAATATTTAACTAGTGTTTGCGAGGCGGGAGTGCGGTGGTTTAGGGGTTAATGTTTATTATAGTGGCGGCGATGTCCGGAGCGGCAGATTAGGGGTTATAAGTATAATGTAGGTGTCGGCGATGTCAGGGGCGGCAGATTAGGGGTTAATAAGTGTAAGATTAGGGGTGTTTAGACTCTGGGTTCATTTTAGGGTGTTAGGTGTAAACATAAAATTTGTTTCCCAATAGGAATCAATGGGGCTGCGTTACGGAGCTTTACGCTGCTTTTTTGCAGGTGTTAGACTTTATTTCAGCTGGCTCTCCCCATTGATATCTATGGGGAAATCGTGCACGAGCACGTAAAACCAGCTATGGAGCTCAATTTTGCTCTACGCTCACTTCTTGCCTGTTAACGCTGGGTTTATGAAAACCTGTAATACCAACGCTGTAGGAAAGTGAGCGGTGACAATAACGTGCAAGTTATTACCGCACCCCTCATACCGCAAAACTCGGAATCTAGCCGAAAGTATGGTCAGTATTGTGCTTTATCATGCCTAAAAATCATAGTTTCACTGTCTCCTTTAACTTCACAGGAAACACCTAAGACTAAGTAACAGAGCTCCTCATAGCTAACACAGATCATACGACCATGACACATATACATGATCCCCACCCCACCAGTTTTTTTGCCTAAATTTAAATTCCCCAATGCAGTCTCGCTACTAAAAAAACACCTCCCTAAAATCTCAACCACTCTATATGATTGTTCCACATTACAATGCCCCCTAAAATGTATAGTACATGCTAAGAAACACTTTAAAAACTAAATAATAACTCCTTATGATCTGTAAGAAGAATCTTCTGTCTTCAGCCTCTTCAAGCCAACTAGCAAGAGGTTCCCCTTCATCATCATCATCATCCTTAATATATTCTTCTTTGGTTTATGCATTTTAGACGGATAGATGGATAGATAGATAGATGATAGATAGATAGATAGATAGATAGATAGATAGACAATTCATAAATAGATAGATGGAAAGATAAACAGACAGATAGTGTGGCTGCAAAGTTAGGGAACTTTTAGTGAGATATACAGGGGCCCGCAATAATCAGATCAAAGTTAAAGAACAACAGCACTTCAGTGTTGAAAGATTTTAGCACTTCCCATGGTTCACTCTCCTCACCACTCTCTGTGGCAAATTCACATACATTTCAGGTCCTTCATGAGTGTTAATAGTTCTGGGCTCTGTCCTGTCTTCTTGTTTTTCAAACTGTGCATACTCTGTTTAAGACATCAGTTCTGTATTTGTATAACAAATTTATGAGGTGGTGGAGAATTCCTTCTTAATATTATGTAGGTCCATTCCAGTGTCATTCAAGCCTACTTAGAAAAAACATCCTTTTGCATGCATTTTTCAGACTATGGCCTAGAATACAAGCGGAGCGCAAAATTATTGCGCACCCACAAATGGGCAAATTTGCCTGTTTGCGGGCATACTATAAATAACCAGCCATTACAAGTGGCTGGTTATTGCTACCTCCTGCTCACATTAGCAATTAGCGCTCAAAGTCCTCTGGTTAATTTTTTTAAATTGCCCCCAAAATACAATGTGTAGTGCTTTTTTCTTAAAATAACAAATAGTAGCATTTTTTATTAAAAAAAAAAAAAAATGCACTAGGCAGTTTTTGGGGCTAAACTTGGTGGCTGTGCGGTGTAAGAAAAAAAAACGGCACTGAAAAGTGCCTTTACATTGCAGTCTATGGGAACTGTGTGTTCCCTGTAAATATATATGTATATGCTTAAGTAAATATATATTTATGTGTTAATATGTGTATATACCAATATAAACACATAAATATATATGTATATAATCATATACATAACTATTTACATTTGCTGCCCATCACTGCGCAACTTACTCCCTTCGCTACACTAGTTCTCATGCCCTTTCTGACAACATGAGAATAAGGCTATATTGAGCCTATGGAAGCATGCTCTTGTGAGCGCAATGTGCTAGGCCGCATTCGCATTGCATCTAACTCGTAATACCAGCGCACATTTGCGTGTGCTGGTATTAATCTGACCCTATATAGCTATTTCTAAGTAATCACAATGTATACAAAATATACATAAATGTATATAGGGTCAACTAATAATCATTGCAACTCAATAAATAGAATAAAAAATTTGTTGTGGTCGATACCACCAGGTGTAAAGGAATTAGCTAACAAACATATTTTTACTATAAAAGGTCAACCAGAATAAATTAGCTTAGCATAATTTATATCAGTAGTATTGTTTAAGGTGGATTAGGTTCTCACTGGATTCAATCCCGTCTCATCTAGACAAGGTGAGATCATCTTGCATGTTATCTATCACAGAGTCTGCTCTCTCCCAACCTTTATTGCCCTTCTCAGCTATGTTCCACCCCATTTGTGTTTAAGTATGTATTTTATAGCAAACTTAATTCCACTCAATGATTGTCTAACATTAAGTACAACTTAATACACTTCATCTTAATGACCTACAATTAAGCAGTCAGCATGTTTCTCCATCTGAAGATAAGGATAGTTTCTAAACAATAATGTATAAATATATGTTTTGAAAATATGAGCTCCAAATACATTAAAATCTTTGCATGTCAACTAAGGTTAAACCTGCTAATGTTAATAAATAAGAAACTTGCTGATGTTGTATGCAAAAAACACAAGGAAATATGGATCAATAAAATCATGATTAGATACATTCATCTAGCTAAGGGACATTGAATAAATGAGTACAAAACTCCAGAATAAAAACTACATATGGGCTATTTTTATGTGTGGGTAAATATGTTTATGTGAATATATGAATGTATTTAAATGATTCATTCTATAGCTACATAATACAACTCCAGTAAAAATGATTATATATGCAGTGCCGCAACAGGAATTATTTTCCTAACATTTGTTCTGACAGCTATACATGTCTATGTGTGTGTGCTTATATGTCTCAGGTGGCTCAGCAGTTTACTATCAGTTTCAACCATTCCTAATGTTTGGTGTTCAAAGCAGACAATTAAATATGTGAACTATGCCATACATTCGGGAACACTAGTCTTTAGCAACTCATGGGAAATTAAATTGTTTGTTAGAAATGGTGAATGTTATTGGATGCAATATTTCAGAGGTGCCTAAAAGCTATGATTTCTCCATTTGATTTATATTTTATTTCCTTTTCAAAAAAATAACCAGGTTTTAGTTTCCAAAACAATTTTATACGATGTGTTGTTGTTCAAGACTTTAGTTTTGTTTTTGTGTAACAAATCTTATAATGAAATGGGGCATGTATTATATACACTATGGGTCAAAGTATGAGTGGTGCGCTATTGTTAGCAAAAGGAGCATAAAAGTGATTGCCAGATCTCGGAATGTTTTGTGCTCAAATCCATATAACAAGTGGCACACTGTTTAAATTACAGCAGTAATATATGTTTCCCATTTTTTCTATAACCACCATTTTAGCGGCAATGTCCGCAACTATTACAAGTTAAAAGTAAATGTGATTGCTCAATCGCAATCACATTTAACGCTCAATTTTCTTTGTTAGGCATTATCTTATAACCGGGGGTATCATTTGACAATTAGCAATATTCTACATCTTCACCTGGAACTGAATGGATTACTTGACGATATATCTCGGGAACAACAATCAAACAGGCAGCAAGTAAAGTCTAATCACTATTCTGTTTATTATAAGGCATTATAATAGTTATAGTATATGGGGTTAAACAATGACGTATCATAGTTACATCATCTTACACAGTATGCTTGGAACAAAGAACTTCATAGTAAAAGTAAGGAGTAAAAAGGAGTATTTTTAATGAGCGAGGAGTGTTAGTTAAAAGTATATCTGGTCGCATAGCCAAAGACATAACAAGGACACTGGGCAAATTATTGAGATATAGGCCTCTAGTTATCAAGCCGTCAACCTCAAATACGCTGGAATTCCGCAGAGTATTTGTGGCAAGGCTGATTCGCCTTAGTTATCAAAGGCTAGAGACCGGCAAAAGTAAAATTTAGTGACGTAAGCGTCGATCCACCGGACTCAGTCCGACACAGATCGATTCTTACGTCACTCCAGATGTTCCGCACACAAGTTCGGCACAATCTGACTACTTTTGCTAGTTATCAAAAAACTAGCAGGTACGCTCGGCACTTATCCGGCCCAGCGTACCTGGTTTTCAACCCGCCGCCCTGGAGGCAGCGGATCCCATAGGTATCAATGAAAGTCTGACCATAGTGAAAGTTCATGTTCGCTGCTACCCGACATGCCATTGATTCCTATGGGAGATGTCTGCACCTAACACCCTAACATGTACCCCAAGTCTAAAGACCCCTAATCTGTCCCCCCCCCACACCGCCGCAACAAAGTAAATGTATTACCCCCTAAACCGCCGCTCCCGGAGCCCACTGCCACTATAATAAACTGATTAACCCATAAACTACCGCTCCCGGACCCCGCCGCCACCTACATAATACCTATTAACCCCTATCCTGCCCCCCCTACACAGCCGCCACTATAAAAAAAATTATTAACCCCTAAACCTAAGTCTAACCCTAACCCCCCCCTAACTTAAATATTAATTAAATAAATCTAAATAAATATTACTCTTATTAACTAAATTAATCCAATTTAAAACTAAATACTTACCTGTAAAATAAACCCTAAGATAGCTACAATGTAATTAATAATTACATTGTAGCTATTTTAGGGTTTATATTTATTTTACAGGTAACTTTGTATTTATTTTAGCTCGTTAGAATAGTTATTAAATAGTTATTAACTATTTAATAACTACCTAGCTAAAAGAAATACAAAATTACCTGTAAAATAAATTCTAACCTAAGTTACAATTAAACCTAACACTACACTATCATTAAATTAATTAAATAAATTACCTACAAATAACTACATTTAAATACAATTAAATAAACTAACTAAAGTACAAAAAATAAAAAAGCTAAGTTACAAAACATAAAAAAAAATAAGTTACAAACATTTCAAAAATATTACAACAATTTTAAGCTACTTACACCTAATCTAAGCCCCCTAATAAAATAACAAAGCCCCCCAAAATAAAAAAAATGCCTTACCCTATTCTACATTAAAAAGTTAACAGCTCTATTACCTTACCAGCCCTTAAAAGGGCCTTTTGCGGGGCATGCCCCAAAGAAAACAGCTCTTTTGCCTGTAAAAAAAATAATACAACCCCCCCACATTAAAACCCACCACCCACACACCCCTACTCTAACCCAAACCACCTTAAATAAACCTAACACTACCCCCCTGAAGATCATCCTATCTTTAGCCGTCTTTAGCCAGCCGACCACCGATGGAACAGAAGAGGAGATCCGCAGCGGCAGAAGTCTTCATCCAAGGGACGCTGAAGAAGTCTTCCATCCAATTGAAGTCATCATCCAGGCGGCGTCTTCAATCTTCATCCATCCGGAGCGGAGCAGAGCCATCTTCAGACGAGCCGACGCGGAGCCATCCTCTTCTACCGACGGACTAACGACGAATGACGGTTCCTTTAAGTGACGTCATCCAAGATGGCATCCCTCGAATTCCAATTGGCTGATAGGATTCTATAAGCCAATCGGAATTAAGGTAGGAAAAATCTGATTGGCTGATTTAATCAGCCAATCAGATTGAGCTCGCATTCTATTGGCTGTTCCGATCAGCCAATAGAATGCGAGCTCAATCTGATTGGCTGATTAAATCAGCCAATCAGATTTTTCCTACCTTAATTCCAATTGGCTGATAGAATCCTATCAGCCAATCGGAATTTGAGGGATGC
The DNA here is from genome assembly GCF_027579735.1 of Bombina bombina. Classification (NCBI taxonomy): domain Eukaryota; kingdom Metazoa; phylum Chordata; class Amphibia; order Anura; family Bombinatoridae; genus Bombina; species Bombina bombina. Next base: position 974,685,041 of record NC_069503.1, read on the forward strand.
CATCTTGGATGACGTCCCTTAAAGGAACCGTCATTCGTCGTTAGTCCGTCGGTAGAAGAGGATGGCTCCGCGTCGGCTCCGGATGGATGAAGATTGAAGACGCCGCCTGGATGATGACTTCAATCGGATGGAAGACTTCTTCAGCACTTCTTAGTTTTAAATAGGATTAATTTTGTTATTTTATTAGAGGGCTTAGATTAGGTGTAAGTAGCTTAAAATTGTTGTAATATTTTTGAAATGTTTGTAACTTATTTTTTTTATTTTTTGTAACTTAGCTTTCTTTATTTTTTGTACTTTAGTTAGTTTATTTAATTGTATTTAATTGTAGTTATTTGTAGGTAATTTATTTAAATAATTTAAAGGGACATGAAACCCACATTTTTTTTATTCATGATTTAGAAAGAGAATGAAATTTTAAACATCTTTCTAATTTACTTCTATTATCTAATTTGTTTTATTCTCTTGATATTCTTTGCTGAAAAGCATATCTAGATATGCTCAGTAGCTGCTGATTGGTTGCTGCATATAGAAGCCTCATGTGATTGGCTCACCCATATGCATTGCTTTTTTTCTTCAAATAAGGATATCTAAAAAATGAAGCAAAATAAATAATAGAAGTAAATTGTAATGTTGTTTAAATTTGTATGTTCTATCTGAATCATGAAAGAAAGATTTTGGGTTTAGTGGCCCTTTAATGATAGTGTAGTGTTAGGTTTAATTGTAACTTAGGTTAGGATTTATTTTACAGGTAATTTTGTATTTCTTTTAGCTAGGTAGTTATTAAATAGTTATTAACTATTTAATAGCTATTGTACCTGGTTAAAATAAATACAAAGTTACCTGTAAAATAAATATAAATCCTAAAATAGCTACAATGTAATTATTAATTACATTGTAGCTATATTAGGGTTTATTTTACAGGTAAGTATTTAGTTTTAAATAGGAATAATTTATTTAATGATAGTGTAGTGTTAGGTGTAATTTTAACTTTTTTATTTTATTTATTTTTTAGGTATTTTTTAGTTTTTATTTTACAGGTAATTTTCTCTTTATTTTAACTAGGTAGGTATTAAATAGTTAATAACTATTTAATAGCTATTGTACCTAGTTAAAATAAATTGAAAGTTGCCTGTAAAATAAAAATAAATCCTAAGATAGCTACAATATAATTATTATTTATATTGTAGCTATATTATGGTTTATTTTAAAGGTAAGTATTTAGTTTTAAATAGGATTAATTTAGTTAATAAGAGTAATATTTATTTAGATTTATTTAATTAATATTTAAGTTAGGGGGGTGTTAGGGTTAGGGTTAGGTTTAGGGGTTAATAATTTTATTATAGTAGGGGCGGTGTAGGGGGCAGGATAGGGGTTAATAAGTGTATTATAGGTTGCAGCAGTGTAGGGGGGGCAGGATAGGGGTTAATAAATTTATTATAGGTGGCGATGGTGTAGGGGGGGCAGATTAAGGGTTAATAAGTTTAATATAGGTGGTGGCGGGGTCCGGGAGGGGCGGTTTAGGGGTTAAACAATTTATTTAGTTGCGGCGGGGTCCGGGATCAGCAGGATAGGGGTTAATAAATTTATTATAGGTGGCGGCGGTATAGGGGGGGTAGGATAGGAGTTACTAGGTATAATGTAGGTGGTGGTGGGCTCCGGGAGCGGCGGTTTAGGGGTTATTACATTTATTATAGTTGCTACGATGTCTGGGAGTGGCGGTTTAGGGGTTACTAACTTTATTTAGTTGCGGGGGGCTCCGGGGGCGCCGGTATAGGGGGTAGAACAGTGTAGTTTAGTGTGGGTGCTTAGTGACAGGCTAGCAATAAAGCTGGGAAAAAGCCGAAGAGCAGCGAGATCGGATGAGTGATAACTATTACAGTCCACTGCTCATCGCCCCGTACTTGATGCGTGGCTTTTTGACAGCTTTAGTGATAACTTTGGCGAGAATATTCAGGTCCGCGGCGGCGATGGTAGGCAAGCTTAGGCGGGAGTATTGGGGCCGGCGAAGGCAGGTAAGTAGACACGTTTATAACTAGAGGCCATAGTGTTCAGCTTAAAACATCAGCATATTTTTTCACAGCATAATAACTACCTTATAATGAACTATAATAAACTCAACTTAAAGGGCCACAGTAAGTAAATATTTTCTATGCCTGTTACTAACTAACTACCCCAAATACGCTTTTTATCAATAGCATTTCATTAACATATCTCTACCATATATCAGAAATCTTGTCTTCAAATTTAATTGTTTTCCAAACCCACTCCGTGGGTATCCTTTGCTCTGTACCAATCCGTTTACAATACCTAGGTTTCAAAATGGCGCTTTAAACACAAAGTTGTTGGTTTAAGTATTTTGAACACGCAGTGCTGAAAATAGTGGGCAGGATAACATGACATCATCGGCGAATAAAAGATATAACTTTTAGAACGTTATGAAACTTTGTTTTGGAGAAAATATAGGTCAGTAGGTTTTAATTAATGTTTATTAACTTTAATATTTTAGTTGTTTAGCTTAAAAATTATAACAGAAAGTAATCCTTTAAAATGGTATGCTTACACAAAATTGATTACTAGAGACAAAATGGCGTCATTATGGTTATATATTCTTACATTCCACCCTTTTATTCTAACAGAATAATATATTATGAAAATTAAACAACTATATAAAAGGCACAGAAAATTAGTAAATCTCTTAATAACAATATAAGCCTAATACTACAGTATCACATGAATCTATGTGAGAATATTGTAGAGAAATGCATTCACATTTACTGCTATAATAGTTAACTATAATAAAATGTTTAATAGGCCAATAGGGCACAATATGTCACTGCACATGAGTATGGTCTCTCCAATACTCTCTGTCTACCTCCCAGCATCCCCAAAATACTGGTCTGTCTGTACAAAGACCCAACCAGCCCCCTATCTACACCCAAACACTGCATCTTTATTTCTCAACCTGCATAACTAGCATCCCCAAATAGCATAGACAATTCCCTGCTCTGTACAATCTCCACAGTGACGCTTAACATGGGAACAGCCAGGGCTGCCACTAGAAATTTTGGGGCCCCTTGCTTAACTATTGATCAGCCCCCCCTTTGACATGTGCAATGTTTGACCAAGTGACTAAAACGTATATATGCACTTTTTTCTTAAGTGTAGTCAAACTTGGAAATGTTGCAAAGGTAATAAGTTAGCATAACATTTTATGCAGATGTACAAATTTTAAATAAAATGCCTACTGGCATCTGGAAAGTCCTTGCATAAAGGGACAGTAAACTGGAATGTAATAAAAAAAAAAAATATATATATATATATATATATATATATATATATATAATGGCAAATAATTCAAAGCACTCACTGGTCTTCTGCCATCAAGCCAAATATTTATTTATGTAACGTTTCGGGACCTGTAGCGCCCTGGCAGTTGTGGAGAGGTGGTAAGAGTGCATATACTGAGAAATATATATATATATATATATATATATATATATAAAAAATCAAAGGGCATCTACCATTTATGTATTGAGGAATAAACATTTCTGCATTGTTTTAAATATAGAATTTCTACATCATTTTCAAAAAAATCATAAATACACTGCTGCGTATTGCTAATAAAATGTGTTTTTATGGACCCCTGAACCCACCATACACTACCACACTTAAGTTACAATCTGAAATTGCACAAGTAAATAAAAAACATTTACTAAGTAAGTCCTACCTACTCTGCAAATGAAAGTGATCTGCCGCCTGACTCAGGCACACACTGTACAAACTAAAGGGGCCAAGTCTGTCTCACACTGTACATAGTGGTTTAGTGCACACTCAGAAATCCACTCAAATGCTAATGCTTTACTCCTTGTAATGACATTTCCCACACTGAATAGCACTCTGCTGTAGCGCCCTCTAGTGGCTGCCAAAATGTAAAAAAAAAAAAAATTAATAATAGTTGTGCTTGCCTCATGGGGCCCACTGGACCACTGGGTCCTTGACAGGAGTCACCCTATTCACCCCCTGATGGTGGCTCTTGGAACAGCACAAGTATCTCTGGGTGGCCTCTGATCCTTTTAAGAACAGTCTTTGTCCTCTTAGAGCTCCATCTCCCTCAGACACTCTGCTTTAATACCATAGTCCATTTGCACTTGGGGTGCTTTGCACATGAGAAAGTGTCCATCTGCAGATACATGCTGGATGTACGATGGTTTGTTCATGGGGTAGACAAGGGAAACAGTTGGATCCTCATAGCAACAGACACTCGAATCAGAAGGAGTCTAAGAAAGAAACAAAACAGCACAAGATGAGCGTGCACCCTGATATAATCACAATTATGCCCAACAAAACTTTCCTTTAATAGCTTAACTTATCCTATGTCATTTAAAACCATGAAAAACATAATTTATGTAAGAACTTACCTGATAAATTCATTTCTTTCATATTAGCAAGAGTCCATGATTTAGTGACGTATGGGATATACATTCCTACCAGGAGGGGCAAAGTTTCCCAAACCTCAAAATGCCTATAAATACACCCCTCACCACACCCACAAATCAGTTTAACGAATAGCCAAGAAGTGGGGTGATAAGAAAAAAGTGCGAAAGCATAAAAAATAAGGAATTGGAATAATTGTGCTTTATACAAAAAAATCATAACCACCACAAAAAAGGGTGGGCCTCATGGACTCTTATCAGGTAAGTTCTTACATAAATTATGTTTTCTTTCATGTAATTAGCAAGATTCCATGAGCTAGTGACATATGGGATAATGACTACCCAAGATGTGGATCTTTCCACGCAAGAGTCACTAGAGAGGGAGGGATAAAATAAAGACAGCCAATTCCGCTGAAAAATAATCCACACCCAAAATAAAGTTTAAATTATAAGCAGAAGATTCAAACTGAAACAGCTGCCTGAAGTACTTTTCTACCAAAAACAGCTTCAGAAGAAGAAAACACATAAAAATGGTAGAATTTAGTAAAAGTATGCAAAGAAGACCAAGTTGCTGCTTTGCAAATCTGATCAACCGAAGCTTCATTCCTAAACGCCCAGGAAGTAGAAACTGACCTAGTAGAATGAGCTGTAATCCTTTGAGGCGGAGTTTTACCCGACTCGACATAAGCATGATGAATTAAAGATTTCAACCAAAGAAATGGCAGAGGCCTTCTGACCTTTCCTAGAACCGGAAAAGATAACAAATAGACTAGAAGTCTTTCGGAAATTCTTAGTAGCTTCAACATAATATTTCAAAGCTCTAACAACATCCAAAGAATGCAATGATCTCTCCTTAGAATTCTTAGGATTAGGACACAATGAAGGAACCACAATTTCTCTACTAATGTTGTTAGAATTCACAACCTTAGGTAAAAATTTAGAAGAAGTTCGCAACATCGCCTTATCCTGATGAAAAATCAGAAAAGGAGACTCACAAGAAAGAGCAGATAATTCAGAAACTCGTCTGGCAGAAGAGATAGCCAAAAGGAACAAAACTTTCCAAGAAAGTAATTGATGTCCAACGAATGCATAGGTTCAAACGGAGGAGCTTGAAGAGCCCCCAGAACAAAATTCAAACTCCAAGGAGGAGAAATTGACTTAATGAAAGGTTTTATACGAACCAAAGCTTGTACAAAACAATGAATATCAGGAAGATTAGCAACCTTTCTGTGAAAAAGAACAGAAAGAGCAGAGATTTGTCCTTTCAAGGAACTTGCAGACAAACCTTTATCCAAACCATCCTGAAGAAATTGTAAAATTCTCGGAATTCTAAAAGAATGCCAGGAAAAATGATGAGAAAGACACCAAGAAATGTAAGTCTTCCAGACTCTATAATATATCTCCCTAGATACAGATTTACGAGCCTGTAACATAGTATTAATCACAGAGTCAGAGAAACCTCTTTGACTAAGAATCAAGCGTTCAATCTCCATACCTTTAAATTTAAGGATTTGAGATCCTGATGGAAAAAAGGACCTTGCGACAAAAGGTCTGGTCTTAACGGAAGAGTCTACGGTTGGCAAGAGGCCATCCGTACAAGATCCGCATACCAAAACCTGTGAGGCCATGCTGGAGCTACCAGCAGAACAAACGAGCATTCCTTCAGACTCTTGGAGATTACTCTTGGAAGAAGAACTAGAGGCGGAAAGATATAGGCAGGATGATACTTCCAAGGAAGTGACAATGCATCCACTGCTTCCGCTTGAGGATCCCTGGATCTGGACAGATACCTGGGAAGTTTCTTGTTTAGATGAGAGGCCATCAGATCTATTTCTGGAAGTCCCCACATTTGAACAATCTGAAGAAATACCTCTGGGTGAAGAGACCATTCGCCCGGATGTAACGTTTGGCGGCTGAGATAATCCGCTTCCCAATTGTCTATACCTGGGATATGAACCGCATAAACTAGACAGGAGCTGGATTCCGCCCATACCAGAATTCGAGATACTTCCTTCATAGCCAGAGGACTGTGAGTCCCTCCTTGATGATTGATGTATGCCACAGTTGTGACATTGTCTGTCTGAAAACAAATGAACGATTCTCCCTTTAGAAGAGGCCATGACTGAAGAGCTCTGAAAATTGCACGGAGTTCCAAAATATTGATCGGTAATCTCACCTCCTGAGATTCCCAAACCCCTTGTGCTGTCAGAGACCCACAAACAGCTCCCCAACCTGTCAGACTTGCATCTGTTGAAATTACAGTCCAGGTCGGAAGAACAAAAGAAGCCCCCTGAACTAAACGATGGTGATCTGTCCACCACATCAGAGAGTGTCGTACAATCGGTGTTAAAGATATTAATTGAGATATCTTTGTGTAATCCCTGCACCACTGGTTCAGCATACAGAGCTGAAGAGGTCGCATGTGAAAACGAGCAAAGGGGATCGCGTCCGATGCTGCAGTCATAAGACCTAGAATTTCCATGCATAAAGCTACCGAAGGGAATGATTGTGGCTGAAGGTTTCGACAAGCTGATATCAACTTTCCACAGGGAAAAGTCAAATTTTTAAGGTAAGAAAAAATGATTTATTCATATGCATTATCCCAAATATGAAACTGACTGTCTGAAATAAGGAACGGTGAACATCCTGAGTCAAGACAAATAAATGTTTGAATACATATATTTAGAACTTTATATAAAAGTGCCCAACCATAGCTTAGAGTGTCACAGAAAATAAGACTTACTTACCCCAGGGCACTCATCTACAAGTAGTAGAAAGCCAAACCAGTACTGAAATGAGAATCAGTAGAGGTAATGGTATATATAAGAGTATATCGTCGATCTGAAAAGGGAGGTAAGAGATGAATCTCTACGACCGATAACAGAGAACCTATGAAATAGACCCCGTAGAAGGAGATCACTGAATTCAAATAGGCAATACTCTCCTCACATCCCTCTGACATTCACTGCACGCTGAGAGGAAAACCGGGCTCCAACCTGCTGCGGAGCGCATATCAACGTAGAATCTAGCACAAACTTACTTCACTACCTCCATAGGAGGCAAAGTTTGTAAAACTGATTTGTGGGTGTGGTGAGGGGTGTATTTATAGGCATTTTGAGGTTTGGGAAACTTTGCCCCTCCTGGTAGGAATGTATATCCCATACGTCACTAGCTCATGGACTCTTGCTAATTACATGAAAGAAACATTGTTAATATATAATACAAGATAAATACATTAATTATACTTTTACAGAGAATAACGCACAACTACTCTATACAATTTAAATAATACCTTAAACATGAATACTAATCAAGTAAAAACTGCTAGACTTGATCAAGAGGCTGCATGGCTATGCTAAGTAACCTGTGCTAAGGCCTGTCCTGCGACAAAAATGAAAAGTAAAACAGCCATTAAAATTTTTTTCTTTAAAATGAATTTCTTCACACTTTCTCTTTGAACTACTAAAAAAAATAACCTCCAAAGTCTTCATCCTATCCGGGAAGAAGAGTAGATCCGGACCGGCAACCATCATCTTCCAAGCGGCATCTTCTATCTTCATCCGATGAGGACCGGCTCCATCCTGAAGACCTCCACCGCGGACCTATCTTCATCCGGTGACGTCCAACTGAAGAATGACGGTTCCTTTAAGGGACGTCATCCAAGATGGCGTCCCTCGAATTCCGATTGGCTGATAGGATTCTATCAGCCAATAGGAATTAAGGTAGGAATATTCTGATTGGCTGATGGAATCCTATCAGCCAATCGGAATTCGAGGGACGCCATCTTGGATGACGTCCCTTAAAGGAACCGTCATTCTTCAGTTGGATGTCGCCGGATGAAGATGGGTCCGCGGTGGAGGTCTTCAGGATGGAGCCGGTCCTCATCGGATGAAGATAGAAGATGCCGCTTGGAAGATGATGGTTGCCGGTCCGGATCTACTCTTCTTCCCGGATAGGATGAAGACTTTGGAGCCTCTTCTGGACCTCTTCAGCCGCCGGATAATGGATCGCCAGCCCCCGCTTGGGTTGGATGAAGATTTTGGAGCCAGGACGGATCGGTGAACCTGGTATGGTGAAGACAAGGTAGGATGATCTTCAGGGGCTTAGTGTTAGGTTTATTTAAGGGGGGTTTGGGTTAGATTAGGGGTATGTGGGTGGTGGGTTGTAATGTTGGGGGGGGTATTGTATGGTTTTTTTTACAGGCAAAAGAGCTGAATTCTTTGGGGCATGCCCCGCAAAGGGCCCTGTCCAGGGCTGGTAAGGTAAAAGAGCTTTGAACTTTAGTAATTTAGAATAGGGTAGGGCATTTTTTATTTTGGGGGGCTTTGTTATTTTATTAGGGGGCTTAGAGTAGGTGTAATTAGTTTAAAATTGTTGTAAGATTTTCCTTATGTTTGTAAATATTTTTTATTTTTTGTAACTTAGTTCTTTTTTATTTTTTTGTACTTTAGTTAGTTTATTTTATTGTAGTTATTTGTAGGTATTGTATTTAATTAATGTATTGATAGTGTAGTGTTAGGTTTAATTGTAGGTAATTGTAGATATTTTATTTAATTAATTTAATGATAGTGTAGTGTTAGGTTTAATTGTAACTTAGGTTAGGATTTATTTTACAGGTAATTTTGTTATTATTTTAACTAGGTAACTATTAAATAGTTATTAACTATGTAATAGCTATTGTACCTGGTTAAAATAATTACAAAGTTACCTGTAAAATAAATATTAATCCTAAAATAGCTATAATATAATTATAATTTATAGTGTAGCTATATTAGGATTTATTTTACAGGTAAGTATTTAGCTTTAAATAGGAATCATTTATTTAATAAGAGATAATTAATTTCGTTAGATGTAAATTATATTTAAGTTAGGGGGGTGTTAGTGTTAGGGTTAGACTTAGCTTTAGAGGTTAATACATTTATTAGAATAGCAGTGAGCTCCAGTCGGCAGATTAGGGGTTAATGTTTGAAGTTAGGTGTCGGCGATGTTAGGGAGGGCAGATTAGGGGTTAATAACTTTATTATAGTAGCGCTCAGGTCCGGTCGGCAGATTAGGGGTTAATAAGTGTAGGCAGGTGGAGGCGACGTTGTGGGGGGCAGATTAGGGGTTAATAAATATAATATAGGGGTCGGCGGTGTTAGGGGCAGCAGATTAGGGGTACATAGGGATAATGTAAGTAGCGGCGGTTTACGGAGCGGCAGATTAGGGGTTAATAATAATATGCAGGGGTCAGCGATAGCGGGGGCGGCAGATTAGGGGTTAATAAGTGTAAGGTTAGGGGTGTTTAGACTCGGGGTACATGTTAGAGTGTTAGGTGCAGACTTAGGAAGTGTTTCCCCATAGCAAACAATGGGGCTGCGTTAGGAGCTGAACGCGGCTTTTTTGCAGGTGTTAGGTTTTTTTTCAGCTCAAACAGCCCCATTGTTTCCTATGGGGGAATCGTGCACGAGCACGTTTTTGAGGCTGGCCGCGTCCGTAAGCAACTCTGGTATCGAGAGTTGCAGTGGCGTTAAATATGCTCTACGCTCCTTTTTTGGAGCCTAACGCAGCCTTTATGTGGACTCTCAATAAGTTATTTATTTTTTTTTTATTTTTTTTTTATTGTTTTTATTGAGGAAATGTACAATACAAATATGTAACTACAATACACGTAACTAAAGAAAAGTACAAATTATGCTTTGCATACATCTTTCAGGTGTTAAGTGATATTCCTCTTTTTTTTTTATCCCTAGCTTCAGTATTAAGGACCTCTCTTGGGCCCTGAACGTTAACAATAAAATACGTGGGGATATTGTAGATATAACTCTATTGGATGGAATAGACATAGTGTAAAATAGAATAAAATAAAGTAAAAAGTCCTACCTTCATACAACGAGTGGGATATTATAAATTGGGTAAATAAAAGTCTGCTGATAAGTTGGCAAGAAAGACCCATACTTATCCGGTGGGTAGAAGGTATGCATTCCTTTTTAGATGGGTATTCGCATCATACCTTAAAAGTAATGTTATTCCATCCTGATCAAAACAAACAATCTAAAATAAAACATTATAACAACCATTTCAGCTTAAGACAGCAGATTTGAAATAAGGGGGGGGGGGGGGGAGGAGGGTATAGCAAGAGAGGGGAGAGGTGGGGGGGGGGGGTCCGCCTGGGCTAGGGTCATTTGTCAATTAATTCTTAATGATCTAAGGTAATATGTGAGTGGAGTAGGGTTTCCCAGTAAAATTTAATGTTGTGGAATAGGGGCAGGCAGTTATTTTTGTAATATGAGTATTCCTCCACTTGGAGGAGTTCAGAAGTGTTGTGTAGCCACTCTTGCACAGTCGGCACATCTGGAGATTTCCATCTACGAGCAATAAGCAATCTAGCGCTATTTAAACAGTATTGGAGGAGCTTCCATTTAATTTTACACCCTTTATCCGGTTTAAAGCTAAATAAGGCAGTGAGAGGAGATAGGCAGAAGTGGTCTCCCAAAACCTGTTTTAGATATGTCGTTATGTCTCTCCAAAAGGGGAGCAATTTAGGACAGTGCCACCATATGTGGGCCATTGTGCCAGGAGACCCACAGCCCCTCCAACATGTCGCATTGGTATTGGGATAGATTCGTTTAAGTCTGTCTGGGGTGAGGTACCAACGGTACAATATTTTGTGATTAATTTCTAAAACCCTGGGGGAGGATGATGATTTAGAGGATTGGTAGAATATGTTTTCCCATTGTTCCTTGGATACCGGTAGTCCAAGATCTACGGGCCACTGAGATACATAAGATGACGGGGGTAATTTAAGGGTAGTGTCGAGGAGTTTTTTGGTAATCGATAAAGATCCTCTGGGTACTGTCCCCTCAAAACATAGGCGCTCAAAATGTGACATATCCCTCAGGAGGTCTCTCTTGTAGGGTGAGGAGCTCAATAAGTGAGATAACTGTGCATGCTTTAACCAGTGGGAGAAAACTCCTCCTTTAGTATCTTTCAATTGTGATCTAGGTTTTAGAGTACCCCTGTCAGTCAGGCATGTGAACGGTATTGTCTGATTTATGTCTATGTGCCCTGCTTCTGAGGGTATTATTCCACCACTAAGTTCTGCATTAATTGGCACTGGGGTCATTGGTGAAACAAAAGTGGATATGCCTTTATGTTTGGTCCTAATTGAGTCCCATGTCCGAAAGATGTGCGAGTGTATCATAGATGTCCTAGCGTGTGCAGGTCTGCAATTATGTTTGATCCAACAGAGTGGGCCTATGAAACCAGTGTCTAGCAGGTGAGAGTCAATAGTGGCCCAAATTTTCATAGATGAACGGTCGTGCCATTCCCAGATCCTCTGCAGTATAACTGCTTTGTAATAGTGAGAGATGTAGGGGACCCCCATACCCCCCTCCCCCAGTGGCTTAACAAGGACTCTTTTGCTAATTCGGGGTTTGATACTCCCCCAGATGAATTTATTTATCAGTGATTGGAGTTGCGTCAGGTATATTTCAGGTAAGTGGATCGGGGCGGCTTGAAGAATATATAGAATCTGGGGGAGAGTGGTCATCTTGACCGATTGGATCCTGCCCCACCAAGATATGGGTTTATTTTGCCAGGTGTCGAAGTCTTTCCTTATTTTTTTTAAAAGGGGTAGATAGTTGTGTTTGAATATTTTATCCACGGATGGGGTCAAATTTATCCCTAGGTATTTGATTTTGTCGTGTAAGAGCTTGTACGGGCAATGGAGTTGTAAGGCTTCAAACTCTCTTTTTTTCATATTTATATTAAGGATTTCAGATTTATGAGTGTTTATTAGAAAATTAGAGTGCTTACTAAATATTTCAAACTCCTCAAGTAAATGAGGCAAGGAGTCAGTGGGATTGGTGAGCAAAGTGAGAACGTCATCTGCATAAAGAGTAAGTTTGTGCATATTGGTACCTAGTTGTATGCCGGTTATCTTAGGGTTGTTTCTGATATGGGACGCGAGTACTTCTATAGATATGGCAAATAAAAGAGGGGAGAGGGGGCACCCCTGCCTTGTGCCGTTTCGTATGGGGAAACCATCCGACAGAGTCCCATTCGCTCTAACCTTTGCTGTGGGGCATGTGTACAAACTAAAGATTCTGTGGGTCATAATTGGACCGAAGCCAAAACCTGTTAAGCTATGTTTCAGAAAGTTCCAGTCCAGCCGGTCAAACGCTTTTTCTGCGTCAGTAGAGATTAGAATAGTGGGAATGTCAGACCGACTGGACTGTTCAATCAGCTGCAATACTCTAACAGTGTTATCCCGGGCTTCTCTTTTTGGTATGAAACCTGACTGGTCAGCGTGTATGATTTGTGGAAGTATTTGGTTAATGCGAGTGGCCAGGATTTTAGTATATATTTTCAGGTCAGAATTCAATAGAGAGATTGGTCTGTAGTTACTCACTATCATGGGGTCTTTACCGGGTTTGGGTATCACCGAAATGTGTGCTTCTAAGGAACCCTTAGACCATTGTGTGTCTTCATCAATAGAGAGGAATAAGGAGGATAAGTGGGGAGTCAGTAGGTTGCTAAATTGCTTATAGTACAAATTGGAAAAGCCGTCAGGGCCCGGGCTTTTATGGGAGGGCAAGGATTTGATGGCTGCAAGCACCTCCTGAGTGGAGATAGGATTATCTAGCGCTTCAGCCATTTCTTTAGGTATGTTTGGGAGTTTAGCATCTACAATATATTGTTCAGTTATATGAGGAGTATTCGCTAATTGTGGTGAGGGGAGATTATAAAGATTGCTGTAATATTTCTGGAATTTCTCAGCAATCGACCGGCTACTCACTGCCTGGCTCCCTGCCTCGTCTATAATCTTGTGAATATATGATTTAAGTTTGCGCTCCTTGAGGGTTTTAGCGAGAGAGGGGCCAATCTTGTTTGATCTAGCCAGATAAAGTTTCTTAAGAAAGAACGCTTTTGTCTGGGCTTCTGCATATAATAGTTGATTCAGTTCATTTCTGTACTTTCTAAGCTGTATAGAGATAGAGACATCTCTAGGGTTTGCTTGATGTTGCCTTTCCAGGGAGCGTATGGCTTCCAAGACATTATTGTGACTAGTGTTATATTGCTTTCTTTGTCTAGCTTTGAGTTTGATAAGCTCTCCTCTCAACACGGTTTTATGGGCTTCCCATAGAGTGTGTGGTGAAATTTCGTCTATTTTATTGAGTCTGAAATACTCTTCTATAGTTTCTGCGAGCTGTTTAGTTATGGCTTTATTTTTAAGTAGGGACTCGTCTAGTCTCCATGTAAAGGGGGATAGCGGAGTCTCTGACCATTTTAAATTCAAGGAGACCATATCGTGGTCTGACCAAGTGGTTGGTGATATATCCGCATCAAGGACCATTTCGTACATGAGTTGGTCGACAAAGATGTAGTCGATGCGGGAATATGTTCTATGGGGATTTGAAAAGAAGGTGTATGTATGTTGGGAGGGGTGTTTTGTTCTCCATGTGTCTACTAATGCCAGTTGTTGAAGTAGGGATATCGTGTCCGTAAGTGTCTTGGAGGGGGCACAACTCCGGCCCGAGGAACAGTCGAGTGTTGGGTCAAGTGCTAGATTGTAGTCCCCTGCTAATATTAGGGGCCCTGTCTGATTTGCTAGTATCAATCGCTGAATGTTGCGGAAAAATTTAGTTTGTCTAGTATTAGGGGCGTAAATATTGGTTAGGGTGAGTGGGCGGTTGTATAGAAGGCCTGTGACTATTATCCATCTACCTCCTGGATCAGCTTCCATTTTTCTGATCTGAAAAGGGATGTTTCTGTGGAATAGGATCCCCACCCCTCCGGCCTTTTTTGTGTTATGAGCGAAGTATCCTGTCGGGTAGTCTCTATTTGAAAAATTTGGAGGGGAATCTTTGGGGAAGTGGGTCTCCTGTACAAAGATCACATCCGCCTTTAATTTCCTAAACCATGCTAAGGCTACAGATCGTTTAGTGGGCGAATTTAACCCTTTAGCATTTTGTGTGACTATTTTAAGTGTGTGGGAAGCCATATGTGTGGGGTTTTGTATCAGAGAATATCCAGTGGAATCTGGTAAGGCTTACCTGGTGACCGTAGATCTCAGCGCCCTTATGAGCCCAGGCGGAGCGGGGCAGAGAGGGAAGGGAGGGGATGAGCAAGAGAACGTTTAATTCAAGAACAGTGCTGAAATGGTAAAAGAAACAGATTAACAAAACATCTTGAAATACAACATATACATTAAGGCTCAGCATCGTGAACTGTAAAGATCTTAAACAAGAAAACAGAAAATAAAAAGAAAAACAAAAAGAAAAGAGAAAAAACTGAATCTCCTAGGGGGATTCCTTATGGAGGGAAAAGTGACTGCTACTACTTGTGGTAGCAGGTCGGCATGTTGGCACAAATATACCGGTAGAAAAGCATCAATGTGACAATTAAACAGTGAAACTTTTTGTTTTTTTCTTAGCCTAAACTAAAACCTTACATGCTCAATGGCTACTAATTTAGATTTTTAAATTAAGCATGCTAGAATCGTTTGTCCTAGTGATTGTACCAGCACATTGTTAATCAGTCATTGAGTGCTCATCGTAACTAATTTCCTTGTCCACAGCTATAATAAGTAGCAGAAGAGGCTGTCCAGATACTTCGGGATGACCTCTGTGGGTAAAACATATAACCTGTCCAGGCAAGTTCTCAAGTGGTCCCCTCTTTGGGTGTAGGCCGGTTGCTATCGGTCATTTTACTTCGTTTATGACGGGTTGCTCTGCTCCATTCCTGGCGTTGTGGTCTCTGTTCCTGGGTTTCCGGGGTAGAATCTTGATTAATGAGTAATTCAGGAGGTTTAATCCCCAGTTGAGAGCAAAAATCTGCAAGGTCTTCAATTGTTCTGTATGTAATAGTGGAATTGTCCCGTATGACTTTCAAGCAGAAGGGGAACCCCCAGCGGTAGGGGATCTTCATCTCCCTCAGACGTGTAGTCAGGGGTTTAAGTTCTCTCCTCTTAGTTAAAGTCATTTGGCTGAGATCGGCAAAAAACTGAAGGGGGTGGCCTTCGAAAGATATAGGTGCTTTTTTCCTGGCTGCAGACAATATGTTTTCCTTTTCTTTGAAGCTAGTGAATCTGAGGATGACATCTCGTGGGGGGGCATTATCCTTAGGAGTAGGCCTAAGGGCCCGGTGGAATCTGTCTAGCTGGAATTCTGTTGGGCTCCTGTCTTGGCTATCAGATCTTACCAGATCATTAAACAGTCTCTGAAGGTAGGGTAACAATTCAGCGGCCTTAATGGTCTCTGGTATCCCTCTGATCCTAATGTTTTGGCGTCTGCCTCTATTATCCAGGTCTTCAACCTGATCTTGTAGTTGCTGGATTAAGGTAGAATTTTGAGTAGAATGGCGTATCTGCTGGTCTAAGATTCTGTCAGTTTGTTCTAAGTCTTCCTCTAAGTGCATGATTCTGTTGCCAATGTCTGTTATTTCTTTCTTGACTTCCGAAAGGCTCACTTTAATCATAGCACTCACTTGGGTAATAAAATTGGTAAAATCCTCCTTTGATGGGAGTGCCATTATATCTGCCTTTGTTAAAGTGGTATCGTCCCCTGTTTGGGTGTCTGCTGGAGGGTGGTGGGTAGCTGACTCGTGTGCTTTAGGGGAAGAATTTGGTGAAGGATTTTCCATATTCTTAAAGAAGGAGTGAACTGTTGGTGTTACAGGTACTGGGCCCTTGCTGGGTTTCTCAAATCTAGGGCCCTTTCTTGAAGCCATGAAACTGCAGAATGTGGGGAGAGATTTGGCACCCCGCCGCTACTGAAATATACTTTTATAAAAGTGGCTGGGGTGTCCACCTCGGTGGTATTTAAATTATTTGAGCTCCGGACCACGTGTAAACGGAAACAGAGAGATGTGTATATGAAAGTAGGACAGTTTATGTGGTCACTTGTCTTCTCTTAGTAATAATCCTGTAGGAGTTGGTTTTGTGTCCAGAGTAAGAAGTCTTAGCTCTCAGTTTTATTGCGCAGCTTCATCATAGAGTAAGGGCCTAGTAAAGTTCATAATGTGGCATCTGAGGCCTAGTGAGCGTTTTATAGTACACATCCGTTGTATATAGTGACCATTATGTTATTGGGCCAAGTTTGCACACCCCCTGTAGTTGTGGTTATTACTGTGAGTCAAAGGGGATTATAACAATTATAGAAGGTGTCAGCCATGTTGTGACATTGTGGTAAGAGCACTTACTTAGGCAGGCGTGTCTCTTTAATCTCGGCCGATTCCGCTGCAGGCAAAGGATATGCCGGGTATTGTGCTGCTGGTCCGGTTGGCGTCTGTCACTTGCTCGCGACTGTAGCCGCGGTCGCGGGGTTAGGCAGCAGAGTTTACAGTGATGTTATGGCGCTATGCCATGCGGTCCGCCGCTCCTCTCCGTGGCGGCCGTCTATGAACGGTCGGTGATGCTGCTCCTATTTTAGGTAGTAGTGCTCAGCGGGTGTTCAGCTGTTTAAGGCACTGGTTTTCAGGGCATTTGAGTCTTTTCTTCTTTCTTATTATGATTAGTAAGCCGACCTCACAACGGAGCTCTAAGGTCCTGCGGCCATCTTGGTGCAGGCTAGCTCCGCCCTCCTCAATAAGTTATTTTTATGGTGCGGCCAGAAAAAAGCCAGCGTTAGCTACGCGGGTCCTTACTGACAAAACTCTAAATCTAGCCGTAAGATTTTAGTAGAATCAGCTGTCTCATCTGATTTAAACACTGCAAAATGGTGTTTTTAAGCTCCATACCGCACACAATCCAAGCACTGTTTTGACGTGCTCGTGCACATTTTACCCATAAACATGAAATAGGGAGAAGGTGTCAGAAAAAAAACTAACACCTGAAGCGCGGAATGAAAAGCTCTGTAACGCAGCCCCATTGATATCTATGGAGAAAAAAAGTTATGTTTAAACCTTAAACACCCTAACATAAACCCTAAGTCTAAACACCTCAAATCTGCCACCCCCAACATCTCCGACACCTACATAATGTTATTAATAGTGATGTCGCGAACATAAAAATTTGGGTTCGCAAACAGCGAACGTGAACTTCCCCAAAAGTTCACGAACCGGGCGAACCGCCATAGACTTCAATGGGCAGGCAAATTTTAAAACCCACAGGGACTCTTTATGGCCACAATAGTGATGGAAAAGTTGTTTTAAGGGGACTAACACCTGGACTGTGGCATGCCGGAGGGGGATCCATGGCAAAACTCCCATGGAGTATTACATAGTTGATGCAGGGTCTGGTTTTAAGCCATAAAGGGCATAAATTGTTTGGAATAACGTGCTTTAAAACATCAGGTATGATGTTGTATCGATCAGGTAGTGTAAGGGTTACGCCCGCTTCACAGTGACAGACCAAACTCCTGCAGCGGGTACAACATCATCATCATCACCCTGTACGTCCATGAGTGTAATGCTGCCTGACTGAGACATATCCCTGTTATCTACATCCTCTGGCAATAATGGTTGTGCATCACTCATTTCTTCCAACTGATGTGTAAATAACTCCTGACAGATCAAGTGAAGCGGCTGTGGTACCAGTGTTGGTGGTGGCGGCAGGCGGGCGAGTGGTAACTTGAGAGGTGCCCGAAGCTAAGCTGGAGGAGGATGGTGCGTCAAGGTTCCGAGCGGAAGCTGTAAAAGATTGGGTGTCCTGTGTTAGCCAGTCAACTATGTCCTCAGAAATGTTCGAGTTCGGGGTATGTGGCCTCTGAACACTGGGCATTATTCTAGGGCCAAAGGGAATCACAGCACTATGAACACGACAGCCCCTGCAGGGTGGCCTGCCTCTGCCTGGCATTTTTTTTTCGATTGGTCGTACTATGCGTGCAAGCTACTGTGACAAAAGATATGAGTAGCACTGTGCAGACGTTGGCAGAGTAGACGCTGTAGGCCTGACACACACGCTTGCAGACAACTAACTGCTATTCAATCTATTACAGTCAAAATTGTATTTTTTTTTTAAATGTACACTACTGTTACACCAGATATGAGTTGCACTGGTGTGACACTGTGCCCTGGCAGGCACTGAAATGCACACGTGTGAAGGAAACTGACTGCTATTATTTAACACAGTCAAAAAAGTGTTGTTTTTTTTAAATCTACACTACTGTTACACCAGATATGAGTTGCACTGGGGTGACACTGTGCCCTGGCAGGCAGGCCCTGAAACGCACACGTGTGAAGGAAACTGACAGCTATTATTTAACACAGTCAAAAAAGTGTTGTTTTTTTTAAATGCACACTACTGTTACACCAGATATGAGTTGCACTGGTGTGACACTGTGCCCTGGCAGGCACTGAAACGCACACGTGTGAAGGAAACTGACTGCTATTATTTAACACAGTCAAAAAAGTGTTGTTTTTTTTAAATCTACACTACTGTTACACCTGATATGAGTTGCACTGGGGTGACACTGTGCCCTGGCAGGCAGGCCCTGAAACGCACACATGTGAAGGAAACTGATGTGACTGCTATTATTTAACACAGTCAAAAAGTGTTGTTTTTTTTTAAATCTACACTACTGTTACACCAGATATGATTTGCACTGGGGTGACAATGTGCCCTGGCAGGCAGGCACTGAAACGCACACGTGTGAAGGAAACTGACTGCTATTATTTAACACAGTCAAAAAAGTGTTTTTTTTTTTAAATCTACACTACTGTTACACCTGATATGAGTGGTGGCACTGGGCAAGTGGGCACAGTATACACTGTGAGCCTGACACACACGCTGGCAGGCAGGCAACTGCAATTAGATTACAAAGGAAAAAAAAAAAGCAGACTGATGTTCTAGCCCTAAAAAGGGCTTTTTGAGGTGCTGTCCTTACAGCAGAGATTAGATGAGTCCTTCAGGACTGTAGTGGACACTGAATACACTAGCCTAGCTATCAATTTCCCTATTAAATCAGCAGCAGCTACACTGTCCCTCCTCTCACTAAGAATGCAGCTTCCAAATGAATCTAAAATGGATGCTGTCCAGGAGGTGGGAGGGTCTGGGAGGGAGTGTCTGCCGCTGATTGGCTGTAATGTGTCTGCTGACTGTGAGGTAAAGGGTCAAAGTTTATTCAATGATGAAGAATAGGGGGCGGATCGAACATCGCATATGTTCGATCGCCGCGGCAAACGCGAACATGCTATGTTCGCCGGGAACTATTCACCGGCGAGCTATTTGCTACATCACTAGTTATTAACCCTAATCTGCTGCTCCCAATATTGCCGCCACCTAAATAAATCTATTAACCCCTAATCTGCCACTCCCGATATCTCTGCCAATATACTAAAGTTATTTACCCCTATTCCCCTGCACCCCAACATCGCCCACACTATAATAAATCTATTAACCACTATTCCGCCGCTCCCTGACATCGCCGCCATTAAATAAGGTTATTAACCCTTAAACTTCTGGCCTCCCACATCACTACCACTAAATAAACCTATTAACCCCTAAACCGCCAGCCCCCCACATCTATCCCCAACCTAAATTAAACTATTAACCCCTAAACCTAACTCTAAACCTAACGTAACCCTAATGTAACCCTAACACCCCCTAACTTTAACATAATTAAAATAGAGCTAAATTAAAGTTACAGTTAATAACTAAATAATACCTATTTAAAACTAAATACATACTTACCTGTGAAATAAAACCTAAGTTAGCTACAATATAACTAGTCTACTTAGTTAAAATAAATACAAACTTACCTGTGAAATAAGAATAAACTACCAAGGGCCCTTAGAAGGGCCTTTTGTAGGGCATTGCCTCAAAGTTACCAGCTCTTTTGGTACAAAACAAACCCCCCCCAACAGTATACAACCCCCCACCCCCCAAACGCACAAAATAAAGTAAAACCTGATCTACCCATTGCCCTGAAAAGGGCATTTGTATGGGCACTGCCCAAGCATTTAGCTTGTTTATGAAATGCCCAAGCCCTAATCTTAAAATAAAATCCCACCCATAACAAAAAAAATACATTACACAAAAATAACAAACAAATTATCAAAAATAATAAAAATTATTCCTATGCTAATACCCATTTAAAAAAACCCCACCTAAAATAAAAAAACCTAATCTAGAATAAACTACCAATAGCCCTTAAAAGGGTCTTTTGTAGGGCATTATCCTAAGTTAAACAGCTCTTTTACCTGAAAATAAAAACAAAGACCCACTAAAATTACAAACCTCCAACCCACAAAATAAAAAAAAAACTATCTAAAAAGCCTAAGCTACCCATTGCCCTGAAACGCTGGTTTTAGGCTACCGCCGGTATTTGGAGTCATTCAAAAAAGGGTCTAACGCTCACTTTTCAGCCGCGACTTTTCCATACCGCAGATCCCCTTACGTCAATTGCATATCCTATCTTTTCAATGGGATCTTTCTAACTCCGGTATTTAGAGTCGTGGCTGAAGTGAGCATTAGAAATCTAACGACAAAACTCCAGCCGCAGAAAAAAGTCAGTAGTTAAGAGCTTTCTGTGCTAACGCCGGTTCATAAAGCTCTTAACTACTGTGCTCTAAAGTACACTAACACCCATAAACTACCTATGTACCCCTAAACCGAGGCCCCCCACATCGCCGACACTCGATTAAATTCTTTTAACCCCTAATCTGCCGACCGCCACCTACGTTATACTTATGTACCCCTAATCTGCTGCCCCTAACACCGCCGACCCCTATATTATATTTATTAACCCCTAATCTGCCCCCCTCAACGTCGCCTCCACCTGCCTACACTTATTAACCCCTAATCTGCCGACCGGACCTGAGCGCTACTATAATAAAGTTATTAACCCCTAATCCGCCTCACTAACCCTATAATAAATAGTATTAACCCCTAATCTGCCCTCCCTAACATCGCCAACACCTAACTTCAATTATTAACCCCTAATCTGTCGACTGGAGCTCACCACTATTCTAATAAATGTATTAACCCCTAAAGCTAAGTCTAACCCTAACACTAACACCCCCCTAAATTAAATATAATTTTAATCTAATGAAATTAATTAACTCTTATTAAATAAATTATTCCTATTTAAAGCTAAATACTTACCTGTAAAATAAATCCTAATATAGCTACAATATAAATTATAATGATATTATAGCTATTTTAGGATTAATATTTATTTTACAGGTAACTTTGTATTTATTTTAACCAGGTACAATAGCTATTAAATAGTTAAGTACTATTTAATAGCTAAAATAGTTAAAATAATTACAAAATGACCTGTAAAATAAATCCTAACCTAAGTTACAATTAAACCTAACACTACACTATCAATAAATTAATTAAATAAAATACCTATAATTATCTACAATTAAACCTAACACTACACTATCAATAAATAAATTAAATACAATTCCTACAAATAAATACAATGAAATAAACTAACTAAAGTACAAAAAATAAAAAAGAACTAAGTTACAAAAAATAAAAAAATATTTACAAACATTAGAAATATATTACAACAATTTTAAACTAATTACACCTACTCTAAGCCCCCTAATAAAATAACAAAGCCCCCCAAAATAAAAAAATGCCCTACCCTATTCTAAATTACTAAAGTTCAAAGCTCTTTTACCTTACCAGCCCTGAACAGGGCCCTTTGCGGGGCATGCCCCAAGAAGTTCAGCTCTTTTGCCTGTAAAAATAAACATACCCCCCCAACATTACAACCCACCACCCACATACCCCTAATCTAACCCAAACCCCCCTTAAATAAACCTAACACTAAGCCCCTGAAGATCTCCCTACCTTGAGTCGTCTTCACCCAGCCGAGCCAAATTCTTCATCCAAGCGGAGCAAGAAGAGGTCCTCCATCCGGTAGAAGTCTTCATCCAAGTGGGGCAGAAGAGGTCTTCCATCCGATTGAAGTCTTCATCCAAGCGGGATCTTCTATCGTCATCCATCCGGAGCAGAGCGGCAGCATCCTGAAGACCTCCGACGCGGAACATCCATCCTGGCCGACGACTGAACGACGAATGACGGTTCCTTTAAATGACGTCATCCAAGATGGCGTCCCTCGAATTCTGATTGGCTGATGGAATCAGCCAATCAGAATCAAGTTCAATCCGATTGGCTGATACAGCCAATAGAATGCGAGCTCAATCTGATTGGCTGATTCCTTCAATCAGCCAATCGGATTGAACTTGATTCTGATTGGCTGATGGGGTTTAGTGATTTTTTTAAGGGTTTTTGGGTGGGGGTTTTTTTAGTTTAGGGTTTGGGCTATTCCTAAACAAACTAAATGTCCTTTTAAGGACAATGCCCATACAAATGCCCTTTTCAGGGCAATGGATAGCTTAGGTTTTTGCTAGAGTTAGGTTTTTTAATTTTGGGGGGTTGGTTGGGTGGTGGGTTTTACTGTTGGGGGTCTTTGTATTTTTTTCAGGTAAAAGAGCTGATATCTTTGGGGCAATGCCCCACAAAAGGCCCTTTTAAGGGTCATTTGTAGTTTATTGTAGGCTAGGGTTTTTTTTATTTGGGGGAGGGGCTTTATTATTTTGATAGGGCTATTAGATTAGGTGTAATACCTTTTTATATTTGAAAATTACATGTGTTATTTTTGGTAATTTAGTGTTTGTTATTTTTTGTAATTTAGTCTTTTTTATTTTTTGTAATTAGATAGTTTGCAATTTTTAGAGTAGTGTTAGGATTTTTTTAATGTGTAATATAGTTTATTTACTTGGTAGTTAGTTTAAATTTAGTTTAATAGTTATATTAGTTTAATTGTTAGTTTAAACTTAGTTTTTTTTTAATTTGACAGGTAAGTTTTAATTTAATTTAAGATAGGGAAATTGTAATTTTAATATAAAGTTAGGGGGCCGTTAGGTTTAGGGGTTACTAGTTTAATTTAGTATATTGCGATTTAGGGGGCTTTCGGTTTAGGGGTTAATAGGTTTATTTAGTATATTTCATTGTGGGGGCTTTCGGTTTAGGAGTTAATAGGTTTATTATAGTGGCAGCTGAATTAGGGGTTAATAACTTTAGTATAGTGGGGGCGATGTGGGTGGACAGCAGATTAGAGTTAATAATATTTAAATAGTGTTTGCGATGAGGGAGGGCGGCAGTTTAGGGGTTAATAACTTTAGTATAGTATAGTGGCGGTGAAGTCGGGGAGCGGTTAATAAATTTTATTAGTGGCGGCGATGTCAGGAACGGCAGATTAGGGGTTAATAAGTTTAATATAGTATTTGCGATGCAGGAGGGCCTCGGTTTAGGGGTTAATAGGTAGTCTATGGGTGTTTATTGAACTTTGTGACAGTTTAGTTGTGAGTTTTATGTAACAGTTTTGTAGCGTAAAACTCATAACTACTGCTTTTAAATTGCGGAATGGGTGTCTTGTCGGTATAGGGTGCAACGCAAGCTTTTTAGCCTCACCACAAAACTCCTAATGGCTGCGCTATGGAAGTCCCATGAAAAAAAACGTAATTTTTACGTGTGCCGGACTGACGTTGCGTTACAGCATTTTTTTAAACTATAAAGGTGCAAACATATTCTCTATACTTAATGGGTCATACAATAGGTTACAATACTGCAAAGATTAGAGTTACACTTATATGGAGGGTTACTTTGTTTAAGTACATAAACTACAATGTGTACTAATACAAGTAAGGCATATTTTTCTGCAGACAAAGCTTTATGACTTCTTATATCTAATATGATCAATCTAAATATCACAATTACAAGAGAACACAAAACAAGCAATATAAGTAAACAAGTTAAAACAATACTCCCCTAATTGAGCTGTGGATGACTCTGTAACAGCGTAACAGGTCCTCAACTCCAACAGTCAAGGCACAGTCAAGAGAAGGGTAGTCTTTATGTTCTGAAGACACACATCATAGGAAACAGTCATAGATTACCCAGAGTCCAGCTCTGGGGCTGGTACCAGCTTGCAATACAAAGAATGGATCCAAAGATAGTTCAGCAACTTTTACTGTATGGTGGTTAAACAAACTTGACAAAGGTCTTTTTATCTTCCTTTTCTTTCCTTCACCTAGGCGCCAGACATCTCTTTATTTACAAGGTTTACTTGCATTCAATCTTCAATCTTTTAAAGAGTGCACTATGGAATTTTGTTTATTTTGTTTAATTTAGTTAGTGTTTTTTTTATGTATACAGCTCCATGATCTCATCCTGCAAATACAAATATTTTGTTAATAACTTGTTTAAATAGTGTAGGTTCATTTTATCACTTAAAAACAATCACCCAAATCAC
This sequence comes from Bombina bombina, assembly GCF_027579735.1. Lineage (NCBI taxonomy): Eukaryota > Metazoa > Chordata > Amphibia > Anura > Bombinatoridae > Bombina > Bombina bombina. The sequence continues at coordinate 974,709,669 of NC_069503.1, forward strand.
ATAAATGAAGATACTTATCAATACATAAAGATACTCATCAATACCCCCCCCCCCTTTGTTTGCGTGAAACACCCTATGAGTCACGCAAACACAATATGAAAGCAAACTAAAAGACAATCCATACATTCCTAAAAGAAGTAGTATCCTTAAAATAAGGCAAAATCAAATATACCTCAATATTTAATATTCCATTCATATTAACATTCATGATTAAGGGGTGTTGACCCCGAAACGTTGTGGTGTTTTTGATCCAGTCCTGGATATGTAAATAAAATCAATGGGTTTTTTTGCATTATTGTAGACCTACGCTTGTCTTTTCTACATTCATATTAACAGCCGGTGAGAACTTTTAACAAACACAATCAACCTGAAAGTAAGCACATATACTTACACTCACTGAAACACAGCACTTACAAATACTACATTCTAAGAAAACACTGCAAATAATTCAACTCCTATAACAACCTTTAGCTATGGTTTTGTAAATTTTACTCTGCACAATACTATGAAATCATGCTAATAATGTAATCACATCAGAAGATCAATAAACTCTAGATGCACATTTAAAAATAAAATCCCTAATCATGAATAGATAAAGAAAACACACAAACACCTAAGTACTATATTCTGGGAAAGGTCAGATAATAAGGGCACTGTCACTGCTCTATGGTTTCTGCTTGTATGCACAGTGCAAACCTACGGTTAAAGAATCATGTTTGTCACAAATAATTTGGGGAAAGCCTTAAAACCACACTTTAATATAATCAGGATTTTAATAAATACACAATTATTTGATTTAATTTTTATATATAATTTGATATTCAACATATTTTCAGCTCTCTGACTAAATATACCAATTTTATTCAACAGAAAGGAAATTTCTGAAAATAATAATAATAGTAGTTGATACTAATAGATTAAAAGGACAATTTACCCAAAAAATGTCTCCCCTTGTTGTTCCCAATGATCCATTTTACCTAATGGAGTGTATTTAATTATTTACAAGTAGCTCCTTCACCCCTGTTTTGGCATTCGAAACAGCTGATTTAGCCTGTTGTATGCCCACTTATAGTAAAAGTTTGTATACTGGAGTCTCATCTATTGAATAGACTAAGTAAACACAGCCAGAAGAAGAATTTATACTCTCTGTGGGGTACAGGATAGTTTAATTAATAAAATGATAATTTTCCATTGTTCTGTCTAAGTATTGAGCTTTGGTTTTCCAGACAAAGATAAGGAAGACAATGAGATATGCTATTACCTGAAACTCAACCCATTGTAATAGGCTGTGGTTTAAAGGCACAACATCAGCTAATTCATATATACAAATAAACCTGAAAATGCAATTTATCCTACATTTTGATACTATACAGCTGGTGTAACAAATTATTGAAAACACATAAACATAAAAACAATTTTACAGTGAACTGTCCCGTTAAAGGGCTGACCATTTATAATATGTATATTACATATATAACCTAGCCATGATTAGGAAACTTGTATTATTTACCACTAAAATTCTACTTCTTTACTGTATCATATCCTGCATATATTTAAATGAGAGCCATCACAGCATAAATAATATTACACTGCAATATGTTACCAGTTTATATTAAAACTTTACTGAATTACTCTACTTGCAAAAGCAATAGACCCAAGTACTTTAGATACATTTAATAACATACAGCGTATAGTCTTTTTTTTCACAAACTTCTTGCATAAATCTTGGACATACTTAAATCAACCTATTAATCACTTGCCAGAAAAACTCTTATTTACCAGACCTAAAATCACGCACATCATCACACTTACAAATTCCTTAGTAAGTTCAGTTGCAAAAACAATATATTTCATATGCCTCAAACAGGTGGAAACACATTAAATCTCTCTTCAGCCCATTCATACATAAAACAAATGTCACTTAAAACTAAAAATGCTATTATTGCACGCAGGATTAAGAACATACATATGACTATAAAATCAAGTTACAGCAATAACACTTCAAGCAAATCATTACAGTATCAGATTTCTTAGCTAGGAAACACTGATACACACACAGTTAATGCAATTTCTAGCCTGATTTATTACCAGTCAGAAAATACAGGTAAAAAAAATAAGCACAAAGGCCATTTTTTTGCAGCAGTTGCTTACAAATACAAAAACTTATATAAACTTGCATACTATAAGTATTTCACCGAATTCACTCCCAACATTTATTCTTATGCAATTTTAACATACATCAAACTTTTAGTGACACAGGAAACAAATTTTATTAACATTCTATCTCTTTAAGGAAAACATATATTTCAAACATATCAGAGACATTAGTAACACAAGATAAACTCTCCACCAAATTTAAAATGTATCTAAGAGTATCCGAAATGACTAAGAATGGCCATTTTCTAAGCAATTTAGGATTCTAACAAATTATTTTTAGACAAGATAATAAATCCTGACCGCTAGATTTAGAGTTCTGTGGCCAAAGGGGGGATTTAGCTATGCATGCTTTTTTTACCCCGCACCTTTTAAATACCGCTGGTATGTAGAGTTCACAGAAGGGCTGCGTTAGGCTCCAAAAAGGGAGCATACAGGCATATTTACCGCCACTGCAACACTCAATAACAGCGGTGCTTACAGACGCGGCCAGCTTCAAAAACGTGCTCGTGCACGATATCCCCATAGGAAACAATGGGGCAGTTTGAGTTGAAAAAAAAACTAACACCTGCAAAAAAGCAGCGTTCAGCTCCTAATGCAGCCCCATTGTTTCCTATGGGGATACACTTCCTAAGTCTGCACCTAACACCCTAACATGAACCCCGAGTCTAAACACCCCTAACCTTACACTTATTAACCCCTAATCTGCCGCCCCCGCTATCGCTGACCCCTGTATATTTTTTTTAACCCTTAATCTGCCGCTCCGTACACCGCCGCAACCTACGTTATCCCTATGTACCCCTAATCTGCTGCCCCTAACACCGCCGACCCCTTTATTATATTTATTAACCCCTAATCTGCCCCCCCCCCCCAACGTTGCCGCCACATACTTACACTTATTAACCCCTAATCTGCCGACCGGACCTCACCGCTACTATAATAAAGTTATTAACCCCTAATCCGCCTCACTCCCGCCTCAATAACCCTATAATAAATAGTATTAACCGCTAATCTGCCCTCCCTAACATCACCGACACCTAACTTCAAGTATTAACCCCTAATCTGCCGACCGGACCTCACCGCTACTCTATTAAATGTATTAACCCCTAAAGCTAAGTCTAACACTAACACCCCCCTAAATTAAATATAATTTTTATCTAACAAAATAATTTCTTATTAAATAAATATATTATTCCTATTTAAAGCTAAATACTTACCTGTAAAAAAAACCCTAATATAGCTACAATATAAATAATAATTATATTGTAGCTATTTATTTTACAGGCAACTTTGTATTTATTTTAACCAGGTAAAATAGCTATTAAATAGTTAATAACTATTTAATAGCTACCTAGTTAAAATAATTACAAAATTACCTGTAAAAAAAATCCTAACCTAAGTTACAATTAAACCTAACACTACACTATCAATAAATAAATTAAATAAAATACCTACAATTATCTACAATTAAACCTAACACTACAGTATCAATAAATTAATTACATACAAATACCTACAAATAAATACAATTAAATAAACTAACTAAAGTACAAAAAATAAAAAACTGTTACAAAAAATAAAAAATAATTTACAAACATTAGAAAAATATTACAACAATTTTAAGCTAATTACACCTACTCTAAGCCCCCTAATAAAATAACAAAGCCCCCCAAAATAAAAAAATGCCCTACCCTATTCTAAAATAGAAATAGAAAAGCTCTTTTACCTTACCAGCCCTTAAAAGGGCCTTTTGCGGGGCATGCCCCAAAGAATTAATGCTCTTTTGCCTGAAAAAAAAAAATTACAATACCCCCCCAACTTTACAACCCACCACCCACATACCCCTAATCTAACCCAAACCCCCCTTAAATAAACCTAACACTAAGCCACTGAAGATCTCCCTACCTTATCTTAACCACGCCGGGTATCACGGATCCATCCAGAGGAGGCTCTGAAGTCTTCATCCAAGCCCAAGCAGGGGCTGAAGAGGTCCATCATCGGGCTGAAGAGGTCCATCATCGGGCTGAAGAGATCCATCATCCGACTGAAGAGGTCCATCATCGGGCTGAAGAGGTCCATCATCGGGCTGAAGAGATCCATCATCCGGCTGAAGAGGTCCATCATCGGGCTGAAGAGATCCATCATCCGGCTGAAGTCTTCTATCAAGCGGCATCTTCAATCTTTTTTCTTCCGGATCCATCTTCATCCCGCCGACGCGGAACATCCATCCTGGCCGACGACTTCCCGACGAATGACGGTTCCTTTAAATGACGTCATCCAAGATGGCGTCCCTCGAATTCCGATTGGCTGATAGGATTCTAGCCAATCGGAATTAAGGTAGGAAAATTCTGATTGGCTGAAGGAATCAGCCAATCAGATTGAGCTCGCATTCTATTGGCTGTATCAGCCAATCGGATTGAACTTGAATCTGATTGGCTGATTCCATCAGCCAATCAGAATTTTCCTACCTTTATTCCGATTGGCTGATAGAATCCTATCAGCCAATCGGAATTCGAGGGACGCCATCTTGGATGACGTCATTTAAAGGAACCGTCATTCATTGGGAAGTCGTCGGCCAGGATTGATGTTCCGTGTCGGCGGGATGAAGATGGATCCGGAAGAAAGAAGATTGAAGATGCCGCTTGATATAAGACTGGATGATGGACCTCTTCAGCCCGATGATGGACCTCTTCAGCCGGATGATGGACCTCTTCAGCCGGATGATGGATCTCTTCAGCCCGATGATGGACCTCTTCAGCCAGATGATGGATCTCTTCAGCCAGATGATGGAACTCTTCAGCCCGCACTTGGGCTTGGATGAAGACTTCGGAGCCTCCTCTGGACGGATCGGTGATACCCGGTGTGGTGAAGATAAGGTAGGGAGATCTTCAGGGGCTTAGTGTTAGGTTTTTTTAAGGGGGGTTTGGGTTAGATTAGGGGTATGTGGGTGGTGGGTTGTAATGTTGGGGGGGTATTGTATGTTTTTTTTTACAGGCAAAAGAGCAGAATTCTTTGGGGCATGCCCCGCAAAAGGCCCTTTTAAGGGCTGGTAAGGTAAAAGAGCTTTTCTATTTCTACTTTAGAATAGGGTAGGGCATTTTTTTATTTTGGGGAGCTTTGTTATTTTATAAGGGGGCTTAGAGTAGGTGTAATTAGCTTAAAATTGTTGTAATATTTTTTGTAAATTATTTTTTTATTTTTTGTAACTTAGTTCTTTTTTTAGTTAGTTTATTTAATTGTATTTAATTGTATGTATTTGTATGTAATTAATTTATTGATAGTGTAGTGTTAGGTTTAATTTAGGTAATTGTAGGTATTTTATTTAATTAATTTATTGATAGTGTAGTGTTAGGTTTAATTGTAACTTAGGTTAGGATTTATTTTACAGGTAATTTTGTAATTATTTTAGCTAAGTAGCTATTAAATAGTTATTAACTATTTAATAGCTATTGTACCTGGTTAAAATAAATACAAAGTTGCCTGTAAAATAAATATAAATCCTAAAATAGCTACAATATAATTATAATTTATATTGTAGCTATATTAGGGTTTATTTTACAGGTAAGTATTTAGCTTTAAATAGGAATAATTTATTTAATAAGAAATAATTTATTTCGTTAGATAAAAATTATATTTAACTTAGGGGGGTGTTAGTGTTAGGGTAAGACTTAGCTTTAGGGGTTAATAAATTTAATAGAGTAGCGGTGAGGTCCGGTCGGCAGATTAGGGGTTAATACTTGAAGTTAGGTGTCGGTGATGTGAGGGAGGGCAGATTAGGGGTTAATACTATTTATTATAGGGTTATTGAGGTGGGAGTGAGGCGGATTAGGGGTTAATAACTTTATTATAGTAGCAGTGAGGTCCGGTTGGCAGATTAGGGGTTAATAATTGTAGGTAGGTGGCGGCGACATTGGGGGCGGCAGATTAGGGGTTAATAAATATAATATAGGGGTCGGCAGTGTTAGGGGCAATAGATTATGGGTACATAGGGATAACGTAGATTGTGGCGGTGTGCGGTCGGCAGATTAGGGGTTAAAAATTTGTATTAGAGTGGCGGCGATGTTGGGGGCCTCGGTTTATGGGTACATAGGTAGTTTATGGGTGTTAGTATACTTTAGAACACAGTAGTTAAGAGCTTTATGAACCGGCGTTAGCCCAGAAAGCTCTTAACTCCTGGCTTTTCTCTGCGGCTGGAGTTTTGTCGTTAGATTTCTAACGCTCACTTCAGCCAAGACTCTAAATACCGGCGTTAGAAAGATCCCATTGAAAAGATATATACGCAAATGGCATAGGGGGATCTGCGGTATGGAAAAGTCGCGGCTGGAAAGTGACCGTTAGACCCTTTCCTGACTGACTCTAAATACCAGCGGGCGGCCAAAACCAGCGTTAGGAGCCCATAACGCTGGTTTTGATGGCTAACGCAGAACTCTAAATCTAGCAGTCAGATATTTAGTGGGGAGTAAACCTTTTACACGTAACATGAGACACAGTGAAACATCAAACACTTCTTACACAGAATCTCCATTACACAGAATCTCCATTTCGTTACTGCACAGACCATAAAACAAAAAGAAAGGGTTTTATGATACCAAGCTATTTTTCAAGATACATCCTGTCATGTCAGATTACAACATTGGGCACCATGTACTAAATGGCGGGCAGACAGCTTCTCAACTCGCGAAGCTGTCCGCCCGCCTTCGCTACACACGGGCAGTGGATCTGTTGATCCGCTTGCCTGTATGTATCATTACACACTGATCGGAGTATGTAATGCCCACCCCTTCAATCGTGCAACCAATCACGCAACTGAAGGGGCTGTCAATCACAGAGAGCGAGCATGCTCTCTGTGATTTTGCTTCGCTAGCTAAGAGGTGGCGTAGGGTGTAGGAAGCAGCGGTCTAATGACCGCTGCTTCTTACATTGCGGGAAGCAGGCTCACATATGCGAACCTGCCCCTCAAAGGCTCCGGAGCAGCTTTCGCTGCTTTGTACATGGAGCCCATTATGTACAGGGAGTCAGGAACTTTTCTCCATGAGCACAGTATGCAACAAACAGCTACAGCACTTATCACTATGCTCTTTGAACAGACCCCACATTCACAACACAATAAGATTAGCAATGTAATAAGCAATTAAGCAACAAACATCAAGTGACCATTCAGCTCCAGAGATATTTAAATTAAACTATACTAAATGCTTATATAAGGAGCTTTAACACTTTAAAACCCTTAAAACAAAATACTTTAATTTCCGTTATCGCAAGACTCTAACTTGCAAACAAATAAGGTGAGACTTTAACTCACACTATAACCTGTGCTTCACCTGGAACTGAATGGGTTACTTGACAAGATATCTCGAGAACAACTATCAGACAGGCAGCAAGTAAGGTCTAATCACTTTTCTGTTTATTATAAGGCATAACATACTTTTATAGATAATGGTTACAGTATATGGGGTTAAACAATGACATATCATAGTCACATCATCTGACACACTATGCTTGGAACAAAGAGCTTCATAGTAAAAATGAGTAAAAAGGAGTATTTTAATGAGCGAGGAGTGTTAGATAAAAGTATATCCGGGCACATCGCCAAAGACATAACATGGACACTGGGCAAATTATTGAGATAAAGGGTTCAGCTTAAAACATCAGCATCTTTTTCCCACAGCATAATAACTACCTTATAATGAACTATAATAAACTCATCTTAAAATGGTATGCTTACACAAAATGGATTACTAGAGAAAAAATGACGTCATTATGGTTATATATTTTTATATATATATATATATATATATATATTGCACTGAACTGCTCTATTAACCCCTAAAACACCACACCTGCACATTGCAAACTATCCCTCTTCAGTATTAACCCCTAACCTGCCAACCTCCCACCATAAACTACCGCTCTACACTATATACCCCTAAACCGCCACAACTCCCACTGCAAACTACTCCTCTACTCTATTAACTGCTAAACTGCCTCAACCCCACATCGCAAAATACCCCTCTAGACTATTAATCCCTAAACTGCCATAACCCCCACTGCAAACTACCCCTCTACTCTATTAACCCCTAAACAGCCACACCCCAAATCACTGAATACCCACTACTCTATTAACCCCTAAACTGCCACAACCCCCAATGCAAGATATACACTAACATCTAAACCCTGCCCTTAACCAGCTAACTCCCCTAACCTAACACCCCCTAGCAGAGCGGAGTTAGCGTTGTGAGCGGAAGCAGTAGTTACTGCTCCTTTCATAATCTAGCCCTATATGGCCAAAAGTATGTGGAAAACCCTATAAATTATTGAGTTCAAGTGTTTCATCCACATCCATTGCTTAAAATTCAGCACATAGCCATAAAATCCCATTAGACAAATAATGGCAGTACAATAGATTATACTGAAGATTTCAGTGACTTTAAACCTGGCACATAGGTCATAGGATGCCACCTATGTCATAAATCAGTTTGTGAAGTTTCTGCTCTACTAGATCTGCACCAGTTAATTGTAAGTGCTAAAGTGGAAGCATCTAGAAGCAACAAAATCTCAGCCACAAAGTGGTGCACCACGCAATCACCCAAAGAGCAGGGTTGAAGAGTGCTGAAGCACATAGCATTCAAAAATCTTACAATCCCGTCTTGCATCACTCATGTCTTGCTATGGAAGCAATATCAGATAAAGAACTGTTGCCAGGAGCTTCAGGAAATGGTTTTACATTGCTGAGCATCCGCACAAAAGCCTCACATCAACATGTGCAACACCAAATGTCAGCTGGAGTGGTGTAAAGCGCACCGCCACTGGACTCTGGAGCATTAGAAATGAGTTGTTTGGAGTGAGGAATTATGTTTGGCCATCTGGCAGTATAATGTAAAAATGTGGGTGTGGAAGATGCTAGGAGAATGCTACCTTCTGGAATGCAAAGTGTTTACTGTAAAATTTGGTGAAGGAGGGATAATGGTCTGGTGCTAATGCACTAAATACACAATCACTGTATAGTGTGTAGCTAGGTAAGAGTTTTCAATCCTTCCTCTCTGTAAAGAGTGCAAAATCCCAATCATCATAGGTAAATTTAATGAAAAACAGGCTAAATAAAGAAAGAACATAACATTTTTTTTTTTTTTTTTTAGATGAATGATTATCCATTATATGTGGAATACTATTTTACTGCTTTGGAGCCCTTGCGGTTTCTATTCCTCTTAGTGTTAAAAATAGAAAATATCTTTGAGAAAGCAACCAGTCTGTTGGTGTGAAATGCATCACCTGGACTGCCCTGTTTGTGGACAGTGTTTGTTTGCAGCTATTTTTTCATACAGTTTTCAATAAAGAGTAATTTTACGAGTCACACCTCCTGTTTACCCTTTCAAGTCAAGGTCATTTCACTGTTACTATACTACATATTCCAGGTACGTAGTTGCAGCTGGAAACTGTTTGAGTTGTTATCATTGCAGGGTTGGGCGGTCCTAGTTCAACTTTTGAAACCATTACAGAGCAGGATGCTAAGTTGTACCTTCAGTGGTAGAATAATCCTACTAATGGTGAGACTAGTGGAACTGGCTGCAAACTGTATCTTCTTTTGAGCAGTGACACTTTGTGGTCTGCAATTGAGTTATTAAATATAAAAAAACATAATTTCTTACTCTGATCATCATAACGTCCTAATACTCCTGCCCTCATATAGCAGTAACAATAAAAAACATTAGTATGAAATCAAGTTTTATTTTAATATTGTTTTAATTACTGTTTTTTCTGGGATCCATATGAGAAATGTTTGAATATACAGTAAATATTGTATTTATAGTACTATGTCCCTGATATACTACTCTGCACACTATTACAATGTTGAGGGCCTCTCTGTTCTCTTCTTTCCTTATATACCATAGACAATTCTGAAGATACAGAAAATAAAGTAAGGATGAAAAATATGCTAAAAAAAAGTAACAGGAAAATTGATAATGATCCTTACACAGCCTATAACTGACCAATGAGTGGCAAGCATAGGACATTTAACAAAAAGAGCGTGTCAACAGTTTTGCAAATATGTTATTGCTGAATCCAAAATGTGCAGAGAAAAACCTGCTCTACGTTCTTAGGCAATGAGTTACACAGTTTTCACTTGCACAATAACCTGATGCACGTAAAAAGCTCAACTTAGAATATTGCAAGCGTGATAAAAAATTCCCCATAGAACTTCGTGGAGCAAAAAAAAGTGGAAAAAACCAAACACCTTATTCGCACACAAACACGATCACATTTTCTGAATGACGCTAACCTGACATGAAAATATGAATATTTTGCATTCCAATTTTCTTCACACAAGAATCTGTTCTATTTATTCATAAATACATATACCTGATGGTATTTTGGTACAATATATATCTATACATATATATATATATATATATATATATATATATATATACACACACACACGATTATATAGATATATAAAGGTATGGTGGAATGCAAAGGGCTCCAATGCGCACACACACAAATATATATATATATGTGTGTGTGTATACATATGTATGTATGTATGTGTTCATATGTATATATATATATATGTTTGTAGACAATAAGGGGCTGATTTATCAATGTATATATGTTTGTAGACAATAAGGGGCTGATTTATCAAGAGCTGAACAGCCCCTGATGCCCCTGTTTTCGCGCAAGCCTTAAGGCTCGCCGGAAACAGCAGCTATGAAGCAGCGGTCTTAAGACCGCTGCTCCTTAACTGGTCCGCCTGCTCTGAGGCTGCCGGACATCAATCCGCCTGATCCTATATGATTAGGTTGATTGACACCCCCTGCTACTGGTGGTGAATCTGCAGGGGGCATTGCACAAGCAGTTCACTAGAACTGCTTGTGCAATGTTAAATGCCGACAGCATATGCTGTTGGCATTCAGCAATGTCTGGCAGACATGGTACGCTACAGTGTATCATGTCCGCTAGACAATGATAATTCTTCCCCTATCTGAATTTCCACAACTTCTCTGACCGTGTTTAAGTATACTTAAATTCCAAGATGGCGACATCCAGTGTGAATATATAGATCTTCATTAAAAAACACCTGTGAAGATATAGATCTTCACTTAACAGCACTTGTTCTTACAGGAGTAAAAGAACAGTGAGAATATCTTAAAAATGCTATTCTAGATGCAACTAAACACTGTATTGGACTTGTTTGTAAAAGTAAAAGAAAACCAATATGGATTTCAAGAGAAGTAGCGCACACAGTTAAGACAAAAAAGACAATCTATGAGAATTTCACTCAATGGTTTAGAAGAGGATAAGGAAAAATAGAGAACACATCAAAAGATGACAAAGAAGTTAATTAGAAAGGCTAAAGCTGATGCAGAAGAGAAAATAGCACAATCTGTAAAAAAACGGTGACAAAACCTTCTTTAGATATATCAGTGAAAAGGAAACAATGGGGCAGTTTGGGCAGAAAAAAAACCTAACACCTGCAAAAAAGCAGCGTTAAGCTCCCAATGCAGCCCCATTGTTTCCTATGGGGAAACACTTTCTAAGTCTGCACATAACACCCTAACATGAACCCCGAGTCTTAACACCCCTAACACTTATTAACCCCTAATCTGCAGCCCCCGCTATCGCTGACACCTGCATTACACAATTAACCCATAATCTGCCGCTCCGGACACCGCCGCCACCTACATTATCCCTATGAATTCCTAATCTGCTGCCCCCAAAATCGCCGACACCTACATAATATTTATTAACCCCTAATCTGCCCCCCCACCCAACGTCGCCGGCACCTAACTAATAGAAGATGACGCTTGGATGAAGATGTCTGCCGGTCCGGATGTCCTATTCTGCCCGGATAGGATGAAGACTTCTGCCGGTCTGGATGTCCTCTTCTGCCCCATCGGATGAAGACTTCGGCCCGGCTGGGTGAAGACGACTCAAGGTAGGGAGATCTTCAGGGAGGTAGTGTTAGGTTTATTTAAGGGGGGTTTGGGTGGGTTAGAGTAGGGGTATGTGGGTGGTGGGTTTTAATGTTGGGGGGGTTGTATTTTTTTTTTTTTACAGGCAAAAGAGCTTACTACTTTGGGGCATGCCCCGCAAAAAGCCCTTTTAAGGGCTGGTAAAAGAGCTGATTACTTTGTAATGTAGAATAGGGTAGGAACTTTTATTATTATTTTTTTATTATTTTATTAGGGGGCTTAGATTAGGTGTAATTAGTTAAAATTATTGTAATATTTTTTTATTTTCTGTAATTTAGTTTTTGTTTGTTTTTTGTTATTTAGTTTAGTTTATTTAATTGTATCAGAAAAGAAAAAGAAGCACAGAGGCGCCAACATGGCCTAGTAACGTCACGGCAGTCGGATACAAAACATCAGCAGGATAGGTAATATACTCACAAACGTGGCGCACCCAAATGGTGCTATTGTGGCAGCCTGGAACTTCAAACAGTGGTCCAGCTCACTGGTATCTCCAGCCAGATAAAGATGATCCTTGGCGGGGGCCTATCCTATGATGCCTATAAGGGCAAAAAAGACACACACATAGCCCAGTAACGTTTGTACACCAGATAAGAAAGGATTCAAGGTTGTACTTACAGGAAACAAAGCACCACCAGGTGCAATATCAGCAGTACTGGGCCTTTCAGCCGCCCAGTGGACTGTGGAATCCAATTAGCAGGATGCAGAAAATCACCACTTAGGAAGATAGGACTAGCAGAAAAAATATATATATACACACACACTCTGCCCCCAACAGGAGCAGAATAAATGTGAAAAAGCAAGTGTATATTTAAAAACTTTTATTTAAAACAGCGACATGTTTCTCAGCCACCACAGGGCTGTTTCCTCAGGCTATGTTAAAATGTTAACAACACTTGCTTTATAAAGACAATAGAACACATGAAACTAAATCTGATAGGATAATTAATTTCTAAAGTGTGAGCACCTGTTGCACAGGTCAGCAGTTGGTAGGCCTGGAAACCCTTATATACAAAGCTCTCATATGTAACACAAACCATTTTGAGCAAATCCCAAATAAATATAGATATCTCTGTATCAACCTCCATACCATTGCCAACCCATAATAGACAATAACAATAACCTTGTAACCCTTCAGATTGATATTAAAAATAGAAAATACAAAATATAAAAAATAATAAATAAAAAAACAGTAATATAACAATCAAAATAAAAACATTTGTCATGCACCTCGAAATAAAATAATCACAATATGTACAACAATATAATAAACCCACATAAAAAACATAAGCAAGATACATGTATTTTAATAGTCTCTATTCTACATATAATCACTTATTATGCCTGAGCACATGTATGTTTTATAACACAATAGATCTATATTTTTCCTTTAGTATTACAGACCTTACTTAGGCCTAGATTTAGGGTTTGGCGGTAGCCGTGAAAACCAGCGTTAGAGGCTCCTAACGCTGGTTTTAGGCTACCTCCGGTATTTGGAGTCACTCAAAAAAGGGTCTAACGCTCACTTTTCAGCCGCGACTTTTCCATACCGCAGATCCCCTTACGTAAATTGCGTATCCTATCTTTTCAATGGGATTTTTCTAACTCCGGTATTTAGAGTCGTGTCTGAAGTGAGCGTTAGAAATCTAACGACAAAACTCCAGCCGCAGGAAAAAAGTCATTAGTTAAGAGCTTTCTGGGCTAACGCCGGTTTATAAAGCTCTTAACTACTGTACTCTAAAGTACACTAACACCCATAAACTACCTATGTACCCCTAAACCGAGGTCCCCCCACATCGCCGCCACTCGATTACATTTTTTTAACCCCTAATCTGCTGACCGCCACCTACGTTATACTTATGTATCCCTAATCTGCTGCCCCTAACACCGCCAACCCCTATATTATATTTATTAACCCCTAATCTGCCCCCCACAACGTCGCCGCCAGCTACCTACACTTATTAACCCCTAATCTGCCGTCCGCACGCCGCCGCCAGCTACATTATAGCTATGTACCCCTAATCTGCTGCCCCTAACACCGCCGACCCCTATATTATATTTATTAACTCCTAATCTGCCCCCCTCAACGTCGCCTCCACCTGCCTAAACTTATTAAGCCCTAATCTGCCGACCGCCAACTACGTTATCCTTATGTACCCCTAATCTGCTGCCCCTAACACCGCCGACCCCTATATTATATTTATTAACCCCTAATCTGCCCCCCACAACGTCGCCGCCAGCTACCTACACTTATTAACCCCTAATCTGCCGTCCGCACGCCGCCGCTGCCAGCTACATTATCCCTATGTACCCTTAATCTGCTGCCCCTAACACCGCCGACCCCTATATTATATTTATTAACCCCTAACCTGCCCTCCCTAACATCGCCGACACCTAACTTCAATTATTAACCCCTAATCTGCCGACCGAATCTCGCCGCTATTCTAATAAATGGATTAACCCCTAAAGCTAAATCTAACCCTAACACTAACACCCCCCTAAATTAAATATAATTTTAATCTAACGAAATTAATTAACTCTTATTAAATAAATTATTCCTATTTAAAGCTAAATACTTACCTGTAAAATAAATCCTAATATAGCTACAGCATAAATTATAATTATATTATAGCTATTTTAGGATTAATATTTATTTTACAGGCAACTTTGTATTTATTTTAACCAGGTACAATAGCTATTAAATAGTTAAGAACTATTTAATAGCTAAAATAGTTAAAATAATTACAAATTTACCTGTAAAATAAATCCTAACCTAAGTTACAATTAAACCTAACACTACACTATCAATAAATAAATTAAATACAATACCTACAAATAACTACAATGAAATAAACTAACTAAAGTACAAAAAATAAAAAAGAACTAAGTTACAAAAAATAAAAAAATATTTACAAACATAAGAAAAATATTACAACAATTTTAAACTAATTACACCTACTCTAAGCCCCCTAATAAAATAACAAAGCCCCCCAAAATAAAAAAAATGCCCTACCCAATTCTAAATTACTAAAGTTCAAAGCTCTTTTACCTTACCAGCCCTGAACAGGGCCCTTTGCGGGGCATGCCCCAAGAAGTTCAGCTCTTTTGCCTGTAAAAAAAAACATACAATACCCCTCCCCCCAACATTACAACCCACCACCCACATACCCCTAATCTAACCCAAAACCCCCTTAAATAAACCTAACACTAAGCCCCTGAAGATCATCCTACCTTGTCTTCACCTCACCTCAATCAGAATCAAGATCAATCCGATTGGCTGATCCAATCAGCCAATCAGATTGAGCTCACATTCTATTGGCTGATCGGAACAGCCAATAGAATGCGAGCTCAATCTGATTGGCTGATTGGATCAGCCAATCGGATTGAACTTGATTCTGATTGGCTGATTCCATCAGCCAATCAGAATATTCCTACCTTAATTCCGATTGGCTGATAGAATCCTATCAGCCAATCGGAATTCGAGGGACGCCATCTTGGATGACGTCCCTTAAAGGAACCGTCATTCTTCAGTTGGACGTCGCCGGATGAAGATGGGTCCGCGGTGGAGGTCTTCAGGATGGAGCCGGTCCTCATCGGATGAAGATAGAAGATGCCGCTTGGAAGATGATGGTTGCCGGTCCGGATCTACTCTTCTTCCCGGATAGGATGAAGACTTTGGAGCCTCTTCTGGACCTCTTCAGCTGCCGGGAAGATGGATGTCTAGCCCCCGCTTGGGTTGGATGAAGATTTTGGAGCCAGGACGGATCGGTGAACCTGGTATGGTGAAGACAAGATAGGATGATCTTCAGGGGCTTAGTGTTAGGTTTATTTAAGGGGGGTTTGGGTTAGATTAGGGGTATGTGGGTGGTGGGTTGTAATGTTGGGGGGGGTTCTGTATGTTTTTTTTTACAGGCAAAAGAGCTGAACTTCTTGGGGCATGCCCCACAAAGGGCCCTGTTCAGGGCTGGTAAGGTAAAAGAGCTTTGAACTTTAGTAATTTAGAATAGGGTAGGGCATTTTTTATTTTGGGGGGCTTTGTTATTTTATTAGGGGGCTTAGAGTAGGTGAAATTAGTTTAAAATTGTTGTAAGATTTTCCTTATGTTTGTAAATATTTTTTTATTTTTTGTAACTTAGTTCTTTTTTATTTTTTGTACATTAGTTAGTTTATTTCATTGTAGTTATTTGTAGGTGTTGTATTTCATTTATTTATTGATAGTGTAGTGTTAGGTTTAATTGTAGGTAATTGTAGGTATTTTATTTAATTAATTTATTGATAGTGTAGTGTTAGGTTTAATTGTAACTTAGGTTAGGATTTATTTTACAGGTAAATTTGTAATTATTGTAACTATTTTAGCTATTAAATAGTTCTTAACTATTTAATAGCTATTGTACCTGGTTAAAATAAATACAAAGTTACCTGTAAAATAAATATTAATCCTAAAATAGCTATAATATAATTATAATTTATATTGTAGCTATATTAGGATTTATTTTACAGGTAAGTATTTAGCTTTAAATAGGAATAATTTATTTAATAAGAGTTAATTAATTTCGTTAGATTAAAATTATATTTAATTTAGGGGGTTCTAGTGTTAGGGTTAGACTTAGCTTTAGGGGTTAATACATTTATTAGAATAGCGGTGAGCTCCAGTCGGCAGATTAGGGGTTAATGTTTGAAGTTAGGTGTCGGCGATGTTAGGGAGGGCAGATTAGTGGTTAATACTATTTATTATAGGGTTAGTGAGGCGGATTAGGGGTTAATAACTTTATAATAATAGCGGTGCGGTCCGCTCAGCAGATTAGGGGTTAATAAGTGTAGGCAGGTGGAGGTGACGTTGTGGGGGGCAGATTAGGGGTTAATAAATATAATATAGGGGTCGGCGGTGTTAGGGGCAGCAGATTAGGGGTACATAGCTATAGTGTAGGTGGCGGCGCTTTGCGGTCGGCAGATTAGGGGTTAATTATTGTAGGTAGCTGGCGGCGACGTTGTGGGGGGCAGGTTAGTGGTTAATAAATATAATATAGGGGTCGGCGGTGTTAGGGGCAGCAGATTAGGGGTACATAAGGATAACGTAGTTGGCGGTCGGCAGATTAGGGGTTAAAAAAATGTAATCGAGTTGCGGCGATGTGGGGGGACCTCGGTTTAGGGGTACATAGGTAGTTTATGGGTGTTAGTGTACTTTAGAGTACAGTAGTTAAGAGCTTTATAAACCGGCGTTAGCACAGAAAGCTCTTAACTACTGACTTTTTTCCTGCGGCTGGAGTTTTGTCGTTAGATTTCTAACGCTCACTTCATCCACGACTCTAAATACCGGAGTTAGAAAAATCCCATTGAAAAACAGAATTTATGTTTACCTGATAAATTTCTTTCTCCAACGGTGTGTCCGGTCCACGGCGTCATCCTTACTTGTGGGATATTCTCTTCCCCAACAGGAAATGGCAAAGAGCCCAGCAAAGCTGGTCACATGATCCCTCCTAGGCTCCGCCTACCCCAGTCATTCGACCGACGTTAAGGAGGAATATTTGCATAGGAGAAACCATATGGTACCGTGGTGACTGTAGTTAAAGAAAATAAAATATCAGACCTGATTAAAAAAACCAGGGCGGGCCGTGGACCGGACACACCGTTGGAGAAAGAAATTTATCAGGTAAACATAAATTCTGTTTTCTCCAACATAGGTGTGTCCGGTCCACGGCGTCATCCTTACTTGTGGGAACCAATACCAAAGCTTTAGGACACGGATGAAGGGAGGGAGCAAATCAGGTCACCTAAATGGAAGGCACCACGGCTTGCAAAACCTTTCTCCCAAAAATAGCCTCAGAAGAAGCAAAAGTATCAAACTTGTAAAATTTGGTAAAAGTGTGCAGTGAAGACCAAGTCGCTGCCCTACATATCTGATCAACAGAAGCCTCGTTCTTGAAGGCCCATGTGGAAGCCACAGCCCTAGTGGAATGAGCTGTGATTCTTTCGGGAGGCTGCCGTCCGGCAGTCTCGTAAGCCAATCTGATGATGCTTTTAATCCAAAAAGAGAGAGAGGTAGAAGTTGCTTTTTGACCTCTCCTTTTACCTGAATAAACAACAAACAAGGAAGATGTTTGTCTAAAATCCTTTGTAGCATCTAAATAGAATTTTAGAGCGCGAACAACATCCAAATTGTGCAACAAACGTTCCTTCTTTGAAACTGGTTTTGGACACAGAGAAGGTACGATAATCTCCTGGTTAATGTTTTTGTTAGAAACAACTTTTGGAAGAAAACCAGGTTTAGTACGTAAAACCACCTTATCTGCATGGAACACCAGATAAGGAGGAGAACACTGCAGAGCAGATAATTCTGAGACTCTTCTAGCAGAAGAAATCGCAACTAAAAACAAAACTTTCCAAGATAATAACTTAATATCAACGGAATGTAAGGGTTCAAACGGAACCCCCTGAAGAACTGAAAGAACTAAATTGAGACTCCAAGGAGGAGTCAAAGGTTTGTAAACAGGCTTGATTCTAACCAGAGCCTGAACAAAGGCTTGAACATCTGGCACAGCTGCCAGCTTTTTGTGAAGTAATACCGACAAGGCAGAAATCTGTCCCTTCAGGGAACTTGCAGATAATCCTTTTTCCAATCCTTCTTGAAGGAAGGATAGAATCCTAGGAATCTTAACCTTGTCCCAAGGGAATCCTTTAGATTCACACCAACAGATATATTTTTTCCAAATTTTGTGGTAAATCTTTCTAGTCACAGGCTTTCTGGCCTGAACAAGAGTATCGATAACAGAATCTGAGAATCCTCGCTTCGATAAAATCAAGCGTCAATCTCCAAGCAGTCAGCTGGAGTGAAACCAGATTCGGATGTTCGAACGGACCCTGAACAAGAAGGTCTCGTCTCAAAGGTAGCTTCCAAGGTGGAGCCGATGACATATTCACCAGATCTGCATACCAAGTCCTGCGTGGCCACGCAGGAGCTATCAAGATCACCGACGCCCTCTCCTGCTTGATCCTGGCTATCAGCCTGGGGATGAGAGGAAATGGCGGGAACACATAAGCTAGTTTGAAGGTCCAAGGTGCTACTAGTGCATCCACTAGAGCCGCCTTGGGATCCCTGGATCTGGCCCCGTAGCAAGGAACTTTGAAGTTCTGACGAGAGGCCATCAGATCCATGTCTGGAATGCCCCACAGGTGAGTGACTTGGGCAAAGATTTCCGGATGGAGTTCCCACTCCCCCGGATGCAATGTCTGCCGACTCAGAAAATCCGCTTCCCAATTTTCCACTCCTGGGATGTGGATAGCAGACAGGTGGCAGGAGTGAGACTCCGCCCAAAGAATAATTTTGGTTACTTCTTCCATCGCTAGGGAACTCCTTGTTCCCCCCTGATGGTTGATGTACGCAACAGTCGTCATGTTGTCTGATTGAAACCGTATGAACCTGGTCCTCGCAAGCTGGGGCCAGGCCTGGAGAGCATTGAATATCGCTCTCAGTTCCAGAATATTTATCGGTAGAAGAGATTCTTCCCGAGACCAAAGACCCTGAGCTTTCAGGGATCCCCAGACCGCGCCCCAGCCTATCAGACTGGCGTCGGTCGTGACAATGACCCACTCTGGTCTGTGGAACATCATCCCTTGAGACAAATTGTCCAGGGACAGCCACCAACGGAGTGAGTCTCTGGTTCTCTGATTTACTTGTATCTTCGGAGACAAGTCTGTATAGTCCCCATTCCACTGACTGAGCATGCACAGTTGTAATGGTCTTAGATGAATGCGCGCAAAAGGAACTATGTCCATCGCCGCCACCATTAACCCGATCACTTCCATGCACTGAGCTATGGAAGGAAGAGGAACGGAATGAAGTATCCGACAAGAGTCCAGAAGCTTTGTTTTTCTGGCCTCTGTTAGAAAGATCCTCATTTCTAAGGAGTCTATAATTGTTCCCAAGAAGGGAACCCTTGTTGACGGGGATAGAGAACTCTTTTCCACGTTCACTTTCCAGCCGTGAGATCTGAGAAAGGCCAGGACAATGTCCGTGTGAGCCTTTGCTTGAGGAAGGGACGACGCTTGAATCAGAATGTCGTCCAGGTAAGGTACTACTGCAATGCCCCTTGGTCTTAGCACCGCTAGAAGGGACCCTAGTACCTTTGTGAAAATCCTTGGAGCAGTGGCTAATCCGAAAGGAAGCGCCACGAACTGGTAATGTTTGTCCAGGAATGCAAACCTTAGGAACCGATGATGTTCCTTGTGGATAGGAATATGTAGATACGCATCCTTTAAATCCACCGTGGTCATGAATTGACCTTCCTGGATGGAAGGAAGGATAGTTCGAATGGTTTCCATCTTGAACGATGGGACCTTGAGAAATTTGTTTAAGATCTTGAGATCTAGGATTGGTCTGAACGTTCCCTCTTTTTTGGGAACTATGAACAGATTGGAGTAGAACCCCATCCCTTGTTCTCTTAATGGAACAGGATGAATCACTCCCATTTTTAACAGGTCTTCTACACAATGTAAGAACGCCTGTCTTTTTATGTGGTCTGAAGACAACTGCGACCTGTGGAACCTCCCCCTTGGGGGAAGTCCCTTGAATTCCAGAAGATAACCCTGGGAGACTATTTCTAGCGCCCAAGGATCCAGAACATCTCTTGCCCAAGCCTGAGCGAAGAGAGAGAGTCTGCCCCCCACCAGATCCGGTCCCGGATCGGGGGCCAATATTTCATGCTGTCTTGGTAGCAGTGGCAGGTTTCTTGGCCTGCTTTCCCTTGTTCCAGCCTTGCATTGGTCTCCAAGCTGGCTTGGCCTGAGAAGTATTACCCTCTTGCTTAGAGGACGTAGCACCTTGGGCTGGTCCGTTTTTACGAAAGGGACGAAAATTAGGTCTATTTTTTGCCTTGAAAGGCCGATCCTGAGGAAGGGCGTGGCCCTTACCCCCAGTGATATCAGAGATAATCTCCTTCAAGTCAGGACCAAACAACGTTTTCCCCTTGAAAGGAATGTTTAGTAGCTTGTTCTTGGAAGACGCATCAGCCGACCAAGATTTCAACCAAAGCGCTCTGCGCGCCACAATAGCAAACCCAGAGTTCTTAGCCGCTAACTTAGCCAATTGCAAAGAGGCGTCTAGAGTGAAAGAATTAGCCAATTTGAGAGCATTGATTCTGTCCATAATCTCCTCATAAGGAGGAGAGTCACTATCGAGCACCTTAAGCAGTTCATCAAACCAGAAATATGCGGCAGTAGTGACAGGGACAATGCATGAAATGGGTTGTAGAAGGTAACCCTGCTGAACAAACATCCTTTTAAGCAAACCTTCTAATTTTTTATCCATAGGATCTTTGAAAGCACAACTATCCTCTATGGGAATAGTGGTGCGTTTGTTTAAAGTAGAAACCGCTCCCTCGACCTTGGGGACTGACTGCCATAAGTCCTTTCTGGGGTCGACCATAGGAAACAATTTTTTAAATATGGGGGGAGGGACGAAAGGAATACCGGGCCTTTCCCATTCTTTATTAACAATGTCCGCCACCCGCTTGGGTATAGGAAAAGCTTCTGGGAGCCCCGGCACCTCTAGGAACTTGTCCATTTTACATAGTTTTTCTGGGATGACTAAATTTTCACAATCATCCAGAGTGGATAATACCTCCTTAAGCAAAATGCGGAGATGTTCCAATTTAAATTTAAATGTAATCACATCAGATTCAGCCTGCTGAGAAATGTTCCCTAAATCAGTAATTTCTCCCTCAGACAAAACCTCCCTGGCCCCCTCAGATTGGGTTAGGGGCCCTTCAGAGATATTAATATCAGCGTCGTCATGCTCTTCAGTAACTAAAACAGAGCAGCCACGCTTACGCTGACAAGGGTTCATTTTGGCTAAAATGTTTTTGACAGAATTATCCATTACAGCCGTTAATTGTTGCATAGTAAGGAGTATTGGCGCGCTAGATGTACTAGGGGCCTCCTGAGTGGGCAAGACTCGTGTAGACGAAGGAGGGAATGATGCAGTACCATGCTTACTCCCCTCACTTGAGGAATCATCTTGGGCATCATTGTCATTATCACATAAATCACATTTATTTAAATGAATAGGAATTCTGGCTTCCCCACATTCAGAACACAGTCTATCTGGTAGTTCAGACATGTTAAACAGGCATAAACTTGATCAGAAAGTACAAAAAACGTTTTAAAATAAAACCGTTACTGTCACTTTAAATTTTAAACTGAACACACTTTATTACTGCAATTGCGAAAAAACATGAAGGAATTGTTCAAAATTCACCAAATTTTCACCACAGCGTCTTAAAGCCTTGAAAATATTGCACACCAATTTTGGAAGCTTTAACCCTTAAAATAACGGAACCGGAGCCGTTTTAAGCTTTAAACCCCTTTACAGTCCCTGGTATCTGCTTTGCTGAGACCCAACCAAACCCAAAGGGGAATACGATACCAAATGACGCCTTCAGAAGTCTTTTATAAGTATCAGAGCTCCTCTCACATGCGACTGCATGCCATGCCTCTCAAAAACAAGTGCGCAACACCGGCGCGAAAATGAGACTCTGCCTATGCTTTGGGAAAGCCCCTAAAGAATAAGGTGTCTAAAACAGTGCCTGCCGATATTATTATATCAAAATACCCAGATAAAATGATTCCTCAAGGCTAAATATGTGTTAATAATCAATCGATTTAGCCCAGAAAAAGTCTACAGTTTAAATAAGCCCTTGTGAAGCCCTTATTTACAATCGTAATAAACATGGCTTACCGGATCCCATAGGGAAAATGACAGCTTCCAGCATTACATCGTCTTGTTAGAATGTGTCATACCTCAAGCAGCAAGGGACTGCAAACTGTTCCCCCAACTGAAGTTAATTGCTCTCAACAGTCCTGTGTGGAACAGCCATGGATTTTAGTTACGGTTGCTAAAATCATTTTCCTCATACAAACAGAATTCTTCATCTCTTTTCTGTTTCTGAGTAAATAGTACGTACCAGCACTATTTGAAAATAACAAACTCTTGATTGAATAATGAAAAACTACAGTTAAACACTAAAAAACTCTAAGCCATCTCCGTGGAGATGTTGCCTGTACAACGGCAAAGAGAATGACTGGGGTAGGCGGAGCCTAGGAGGGATCATGTGACCAGCTTTGCTGGGCTCTTTGCCATTTCCTGTTGGGGAAGAGAATATCCCACAAGTAAGGATGACGCCGTGGACCGGACACACCTATGTTGGAGAAAGATAGGATACGCAATTTACGTAAGGGGATCTGCGGTATGGAAAAGTTGCGGCTGAAAAGTGAGCGTTAGACCCTTTTTTGAGTGACTCCAAATACCGGAGGTAGCCTAAAACCAGTGTTAGGAGCCTCTAACGCTGGTTTTCACCGCTAACGCCAAACTCTAAATCTAGGCCTAAGTGTTATATCTACATTGTATCCTCATTTGAAGTGTGACATTTATTTCTTTACCCTAACGAAAATAACAATAATAATCTTATTCGTAACTGAAAAGATAATGTGATGATATTTTAACACTTTTCACAATTTTCACAAGTGTATCTGCTCTCATCTCCAGATGGTATCACTTACTTAGGTAGTGTATAAGTATAAAACTCACGGGCTGTGTGCGCACTTTGTTCCAGTTATGCTTGTTACATTTTGGTGTTGATTGATAAAGTACTAGTGATCTGTCAGTTTGTTTTGATAACAATAGATTTTATGTTAGCGGCAATTCTTAAAGATTCCGCCCACCCACGTCACCATAGAGGTCATTTCTGTCTGTATCTCGATAGGCTAACAGCCTTCACGTCGAGGGGCTTATTGATTAACGCCCTTGTGAGTCATCTCTCCCAGTGTAACTTCCATTGGACCTAAGTCTGTGGCAAGCCTCCAGAAACCTCCAATCAAAGAGAAGAGCGGAGCTTAAGGAGAACGAAATATAGCCACCACCCTCATGCAGATGCTGCGTGGCCCCTAAGATCAAAGTAAAAGCACAGAACCGAGACTATATCTGACATCACTCTGTCTCAATGACTCCAAAGGATGCCCATATGCACGTACATAGCAGCCTACATGCAGCTATCATATCAATGTATGTGTAAAAGAATAATAATAAATACATAATAAATAAGTTATTTCCTTAAGTGCAACCCTATAACAAATAATTATTACTAGATGTGTCAACATAAATATGTAAATAAATTTACTAAGAGGGAATCTCAACCCAATATATAATTAAGCTTTTATATGTTACCGCATATTAAATAAAATGTAAAATGCAAATCTAAAACACATAAGCCATAACGATTATTCCATTGTAAGACAGTTTAGACCTTTTGGGAAAAAAATATATGACAACAATAACTAACTAATGTTAATCCCTAACTGTGATATCAATGTGCAAAATGTATGTACCTATATTTAATATAAATGTACTAACAATATATTTATGGTATGTGATAAAAGTGAAGAGCCAAGAGTGAAGTGTGGAATATAATCGTAACCTAAAGCTATATCTAAATAACGTGCAGAAAGTGTATATATAGAAAGTGTATATATAAAAATATGTAATCATTAGTCCATCATAAAGATACCCTTGTATCCCATAAATAAGTCATCTGATCATGATAATCTTATAAATGATAATAATAATAAAGTGCTATATCGCTAATGTAAGTAGAAAATAAAAAAATATTAAATTATTACACAGACGAAATACTAGACAACTACTGTGTGGGATAGTGCAAAACCAATCAGCATCCCCTATCTATGTGTGACGTGATATTGGTGTGAAAAAGTGTTAATGTGACCTAACCTAGTTGACGGCCAACTAAAAAAATATATATCATTGATATTCAGAACGCTGCCATATCAAGGTTCTCATTGAGCCCATCTGGTTGGAGAGTACCTAATCTTTTAATCCAAAATGTCTCTCTTCTCCTAAGGGTCATTAGAGCATCGGGACAAGATTTTGAAATCATTTCAATAGGTGTTATTTTGATAGGGTTCTTATCTTTTTTGTGATGAGATAAACAGTGTCTGGAGACGCTGTGAGATTTGGCTTTTTTCTTAATGTTATAGGAATGCTCTCCCCATCGTTTTTTTACCTTTCTGCAGGTGCGGCCTACATACTGGGCCCCACATTTACAGTCAAGGAGATATATCACAAAAGAAGTTTCACATGTCATGTGACTCTTAATTTTAAAAATTTCACCCGTATTCGAGGATCTAAAACTAGAAGTCCTATGACAAATATTGCTACACATGCCACAACGTTTCCTATAACATTTGGAGACTATATTCTTTTTAATTAGAGGCCCAACATTAAAGATGTTGGAGCCTACATTGTTGTTTACAAGGAATTTGTTTCTTACAATCTTACTGGGTGCTAAAATGGTCTTGAGCGTAGGTGCTCTTCTATATACCACTTTTGGTTTGGTCCCTATAATATTCCTCAGAGTAGAATCACCAGTGAGGATAGACCAATGTTTATTAAGAATTTTATTAATAGCTATATGGTTTGAATTATATCTAGTGATAAATAACGGGGGATTTATTTCTTTGAAGCCTATTTGATCTTTAGATTTTTTGTTTTTATTAATCTTAAAATAACTTGATCTATCCTCCTCCCTAACCCTATTGATCTCATGATTTATCAGATCTACCGGGTAGCCCTTTTCTAGGAATCTGTCTCCAATAACCCTTGCTTGGATATCATAGTCCTCTATTTGGGAACAATTCCTCCTTATTCTTCTAAATTGCCCATATGGGACATTCAGCTTCCAGCTCTTATAGTGGTTGCTTTCATAGTGCAGAAAGCTGTTGCAGTCAACAGTCTTGAAAAAGGTTTTAGACCCCACTTTACCATCAGTAGTTTTACTCAGTACTAAGTCAAGAAAATCAGGCCTAGATTTGGAGTTCGGCGGTAGCCGTCAAAACCAGCGTTAGAGGCTCCTAACGCTGGTTTTGGCCGCCCGCTGGTATTTGGAGTCAGTCATTAAAGGGTCTAACGCTCACTTTTCAGCCGCGACTTTTCCATACCGCAGATCCCCCTACGCCATTTGCGTAGCCTATCTTTTCAATGGGATCTTTCTAACGCCGGTATTTAGAGTCGTTTCTGAAGTGAGCGTTAGAGCTCTAACGACAAGATTCCAGCCGCCTGAAAATAGCAGGAGTTAAGAGCTTTCTGGCTAACGCCGGTTCATAAAGCTCTTAACTACTGTACCCTAAAGTACACTAACACCCATAAACTACCTATGTACCCCTAAACCGAGGTCCCCCCACACCGCCGCCACTCAATTAAAATTTTTAACCCCTAATCTGCCGACCGCCACCTACGTTATATTTATGTACCCCTAATCTGCTGCCCCTAACCCCGCCGACCCCTGTATTACATTTATTAACCCCTAACTTGCCCCCCACAACGTCGCCGCCAGCTACTTAAAATAATTAACCCCTAATCTTCCGACCGCAAATCGCCGCCACCTACGTTATCCCTATGTACCCCTAATCTGCTGCCCCTAACATCGCCGACCCCTATATTATATTTATTAACCCCTAATCTGCCCCCCTCAACGTCGCCGACACCTGCCTACACTTATTAACCCCTAATCTGCCGAGCGGACCTGAGCGCTACTATAATAAATGTATTAACCCCTAATCCGCCTCACTAACCCTATCATAAATAGTATTAACCCCTAATCTGCCCTCCCTAACATCGCCGACACCTAACTTCAATTATTAACCCCTAATCTGCCGACCGGAGCTCACCGCTATTCTAATAAATGTATTAACCCCTAAAGCTAAGTCTAACCCTAACACTAACACCCCCCTAAGTTAAATATAATTTAAATCTAACGAAATAAATTAACTCTTATTAAATAAATTATTCCTATTTAAAGCTAAATACTTACCTGTAAAATAAATCCTAATATAGCTACAATATAAATTATAATTATATTATAGCTATTTTAGGATTAATATTTATTTTACAGGCAACTTTGTAATTATTTTAACCAGGTACAATAGCTATTAAATAGTTAAGAACTATTTAATAGTTACCTAGTTAAAATAATAACAAATTTACCTGTAAAATAAATCCTTACCTAAGTTATAATTAAACCTAACACTACCCTATCAATAAAATAATTAAATAAACTACCTACAATTACCTACAATTAACCTAACACTACACTATCAATAAATTAATTAAACACAATTCCTACAAATAAATACAATTAAATAAACTAGCTAAAGTACAAAAAATAAAAAAGAACTAAGTTACAGAAAATAAAAAAATATTTACAAACATAAGAAAAATATTACAACAATTTTAAACTAATTACACCTACTCTAAGCCCCCTAATAAAATAACAAAGCCCCCCAAAATAAAAAATTCCCTACCCTATTCTAAATTAAAAAAGTTACAAGCTCTTTTACCTTACCAGCCCTGAACAGGGCCCTTTGCGGGGCATGCCCCAAGAATTTCAGCTCTTTTGCCTGTAAAAAAAAACATACAATACCCCCCCCCCCCCAACATTACAACCCACCACCCACATACCCCGAAACTAACCCAAACCCCCTTAAAGAAACCTAACACTAAGCCCCTGAAGATCTTCCTACCTTGTCTTCACCATACCAGGTTCACCGATCCGTCCTGGCTCCAACATCTTCATCCAACCCAAGCGGGGGTTGGCGATCCATAATCCGGTCCAGAAGAGGCTCCAAAGTCTTCCTCCTATCCGGCAAGAAGAGGACATCCGGACCGGCAAACATCTTCTCCAAGCGGCATCTTCGATCTTCTTCCATCCGGAGCGAAGCGGCAGGATCCTGAAGACATCCAGCGCGGAACATCCATCCGGACCGACGACTGAACGACGAATGACTGTTCCTTTAAGGGACGTCATCCAAGATGGCGTCCCTCGAATTCCGATTGGCTGATAGGATTCTATCAGCCAATCGGAATTAAGGTAGGAATTTTCTGATTGGCTGATGGAATCAGCCAATCAGAATCAAGTTCAATCCGATTGGCTGATCCAATCAGCCAATCAGATTGAGCTCGCATTCTATTGGCTGTTCCGATCAGCCAATAGAATGCGAGCTCAATCTGATTGGCTGATTGGATCGGCCAATCGGATTGAACTAGATTCTGATTGGCTGATTCCATCAACCAATCAGAAAATTCCTACCTTAATTCCGATTGGCTGATAGAATCCTATCAGCCAATCGGAATTCGAGGGACGCCATCTTGGATGACGTCCCTTAAAGGAACAGTCATTCGTCGTTCAGTCGTCGGTCCGGATGGATGTTCCGCGCTGGATGTCTTCAGGATCCTGCCGCTTCGCTCCGGATGGAAGAAGATCGAAGATGCCGCTTGGAGAAGATGTTTGCCGGTCCGGATGTCCTCTTCTTGCCGGATAGGAGGAAGACTTTGGAGCCTCTTCTGGACCGGATTATGGATCGCCAACCCCCGCTTGGGTTGGATGAAGATGTTGGAGCCAGGACGGATCGGTGATACCTAGATGGTGAAGACAAGGTAGGAAGATCTTCAGGGGCTTAGTGTTAGGTTTATTTAAGGGGGGTTTGGGTTAGATTAGGGGTATGTGGGTGGTGGGTTGTAATGTTGGGGGGGGGTATTGTATTTATTCTTTTACAGGCAAAAGAGCTGAACTTCTTGGGGCATGCCCCGCAAAGGGCCCTGTTCAGGGCTGGTAAGGTAAAAGAGCTTGTAACTTTTTTAATTTAGAATAGGGTAGGGAATTTTTTATTTTGGGGGGCTTTGTTATTTTATTAGGGGGCTTAGAGTAGGTGTAATTAGTTTAAAATTGTTGTAATATTTTTCTTATGTTTGTAAATATTTTTTTATTTTCTGTAACTTAGTTCTTTTTTATTTTTTGTACTTTAGCTAGTTTATTTAATTGTATTTATTTGTAGGAATTGTGTTTAATTAATTTATTGATAGTGTAGTGTTAGGTTAATTGTAGGTAATTGTAGGTAGTTTATTTAATTATTTTATTGATAGGGTAGTGTTAGGTTTAATTATAACTTAGGTTAGGATTTATTTTACAGGTAAATTTGTTATTATTTTAACTAGGTAACTATTAAATAGTTCTTAACTATTTAATAGCTATTGTACCTGGTTAAAATAATTACAAAGTTGCCTGTAAAATAAATATTAATCCTAAAATAGCTATAATATAATTATAATTTATATTGTAGCTATATTAGGGTTTATTTTACAGGTAAGTATTTAGCTTTAAATAGAAATAATTTATTTAATAAGAGTGAATTTATTTCGTTAGATTTAAATTATATTTAACTTAGGGGGGTGTTAGTGTTAGGGTTAGACTTAGCTTTAGGGGTTAATCCATTTATTAGAATAGCGGTGAGCTCCGATCGGAAGATTAGGGGTTAATAATTGAAGTTAGGTGTCGGCGATGTTAGGGAGGGCAGATTAGGGGTTAATACTATTTATGATAGGGTTAGTGAGGCGGATTAGGGGTTAATAACTTTATTATAGTAGCGCTCAGGTCCGCTCGGCAGATTAGGGGTTAATAAGTGTAGGCAGGTGTCGGCGACGTTGTGGGGGGCAGGTTAGGGGTTAATAAATATAATATAGGGGTCGGCGGTGTTAGGGGTAGCAGATTAGGGGTACATAGGGATAACGTAGGTGGCGGCGGTTTACGGAGCGGCAGATTAGGGGTTTAAAAAAATATGCAGGGGTCAGCGATAGCGGGGGCGGCAGATTAGGGGTTAATAAGTGTAAGGTTAGGGGTGTTTAGACTCGGGGTACATGTTAGGGTGTTAGGTGCAGACGTAGGAAGTGTTTCCCCATAGGAAACAATGGGGCTGCGTTAGGAGCTGAACGCTGCTTTTTTGCAGGTGTTAGGTTTTTTTTCAGCTCAAACAGCCCCATTGTTTCCTATGGGGGAATCGTGCACGAGCACGTTTTTGAGGCCGGCCGCGTCCGTAAGCAACTCTGGTATCGAGAGTTGCATTTGCGGTAAAAATGCTCTACGCTCCTTTTTTGGAGCCTAACGCAACATTTGTTTGAACTCTCGATACCAGAGTTAATTTTATGGTGCGGCCAGAAAAAAGCCCGCGGAGCGTTAACAGCCCTTTTACCGCCGAACTCCAAATCTAGGCCTCAATTTCTTGCCGCTGGATATTCTGAGTGAAAGATATACCAAAATTGTTGTGGTTAAGGTGGTCAATAAACTTATGTATGTCCTCTTCAGACCCTTTGAATAGAAAAATAAGGTTGTCTATATAACGGCCATAGAACACCAGGTTCGGCGCGAATTGCGACTCATAGATATAAATCTGCTCAAAGTTGCCCATGAACAAATTTGCAAAACTCGGGGCGAACCTGGTGCCCATGGCCGTGCCCTTGATTTGGAGGTAGTACTTACTCTGATAGAGAAAATAGTTATGCTCTAAAATGAATTTTATGAGTTGAAGGAGAAACTCAACTTGTTCAGCAGGCATATAAATATCGTGTACAAGATAGGAACATACAGCCCTAATGCCCAACTCGTGCTGAATGTTAGAGTACAAAGACCCCACATCGCAGGTGACCCACCAACAATCATCATCCAAGACACATTCATTTAATTTAGTAATTAAATCAGATGAATCTCTTATGAAAGATGGTAGCGAGATTACAAATTTCTGTAGAAAATGGTCGATATAAGCGGATAGAGAGTCCGTAAGACTCCCTATACCCGCAATGATAGGTCTACCCTGAGGTCTGATTGGGTCTTTGTGCACTTTTGGCAGATGGTAGTAAAAAGCAGTACAGGGGTATTTAGGGAGACAGTAGTCTCTTTCATTTTTGTTTAAAATACCCATGTCCAAGCCCTTCTGTAGAAGTTCTTGTAATGATTCTAAAAATGCCAAAGTGGCATCTCCATGTAGGATTTTGTAATATTTCTTATCATTCAAGATCCGATCAGCCTCTGTAAGATAGTCCTGCATATTTTGCAGAACTATTCCCCCACCCTTGTCCGCCTGTCTGATGACCAGATCAGATCTATTCATCAGACTATTGAGGGCTTGTCTTTCCTAAGGTTATTTTTATATCTCAATTTTTTCTGTTTTTTTGCTAATTTTTCAAGATCTGCCATAACAAGATTAGAGAAAATCTCTATATGGTTACTATTATTCCTTGGAGGCATAAAACTAGATTTAGGCCTTAGGTTAGTGTGAATATAATCATCAAAGAGGTCTTCCATGAGCATGCAGGGTTCATGAAAACAACCCTCGCTCAAATGGGAATCCATATGATCAGTAGTTATGGGTCTCAGATTATCATTTTTAAGTTTTTTATCTGCAAAATATTTTTTGCAGATAATTTCCTAACATAACTGTTAACATCCACGAATAATTCGTAGATGTGAAAGTTATTAGAAGGGCAGAAAGACAGACCCCTACCTAGTACCCTGATCTCATCATAGCTTAAAATGTGCGATGAGAGATTAAAAATTCCTTTTTTGTATATCTCTAATTTCTCTTTTTTGTGGGTGATTGATTTCCCTCTGGTTCCTCGTTTACGAGTTGCCTTTTTTGTCTTTGAGGATATACCGGTCCCATAGGACCCTGCCACACCGGAGGTTCCTGGTTGAACCGCCCCCCCCCCCTAAAAAAGGCATTATATATTTTCTATTTTTAATATCAATCTGAAGGGTTACAAGGTTATTGTTATTGTCTATTATGGGTTGGCAATGGTATGGAGGTTGATACAGAGATATCTATATTTATTTGGGATTTGCTCAAAATGGTTTGTGTTACATATGAGAGCTTTGTATATAGGGGTTTCCAGGCCTACCAACTGCTGACCTGTGCAACAGGTGCTCACACTTTAGAAATTAATTATCCTATCAGATTTAGTTTCATGTGTTCTATTGTCTTTATAAAGCAAGTGTTGTTAACATTTTAACATAGCCTGAGGAAACAGCCCTGTGGTGGCTGAGAAACATGTGGCTGTTTTAAATAAAAGTTTTTAAATATACACTTGCTTTTTCACATTTATTCTGCTCCTGTTGGGGGCAGAGTGTGTGTGTATATATATATTTTTTCTGCTAGTCCTATCTTCCTAAGTGGTGATTTTCTGCATCCTGCTAATTGGATTCCACAGTCCACTGGGCGGCTGAGAGGTCCCAGTACTGCTGATATTGCACCTGGTGGTGCTTTGTTTCCTGTAAGTACAACCTTGAATCCTTTCTTATCTGGTGTACAAACGTTACTGGGCTATGTGTGTGCCTTTTTTGCCCTTATAGGCATCATAGGATATGCCCCCGCCAAGGATCATCTTTATCTGGCTGGAGATACCAGTGAGCTGGACCACTGTTTGAAGTTCCAGGCTGCCACAATAGCACCATTTGGGTGCGCCACGATTGTGAGTATGTTTCCTATCCTGCTGATGTTTTGTATCCGACTGCCGTGACGTTACTAGGCCATGTTGGCGCCTCTGTGCTTCTTTTTCTTATAGATCACGCTACACCAGGATGACCGTCCTATGACAGAGAGCTGCCTTGTATCTTTTGGATCATTCTTTGTGCGGACATTCTGTTATTTGAATATACCAATATCATCTGGGTCCACTTGTGAGCATATCATCTTTAATAATCTGATATAAGTTTGCTAGGTTTATTGTATATTCTCTTAATTATCTGTATAATTCTACTTACCTGTTTGCTGCATATTGTTAGCACCCCCTAGGAGTTTGGTGTATATTTTATATGCACCACCCTCCTTATATCTTTTGCTATTTAATTGTATTTAATTGTAGGTATTGGTAGTTAATTTATTTAATTAATTTAATGATAGTGTAGTGTTAGGTTTAATTGTAACTTAGGTTAGGATTTATTTTACAGGTAATTTTGTAATTTTTTTTAACTAGGTAGCTATTAAATAGTTAACTATTAATAGCTATTGTACCTAGTTAAAATAAATACAAAGTTGCCTGTAAAATAAATATAAATCCTAAAATAGCTACAATATAATTATTCGTTATATTGTAGCTATATTATGGTTTATTTTACAGGTAAGTATTTAGTTTTAAATAGGAAGACTTTAGTTAATAAGAGTTAATTTATTTCATTAGATTAAAAAAAATATTTAATTTAGGGGGTGTTAGGGTTAGACTTAGCTTTAGGGGTTAATACATTTATATATATATATATATATATATATATATATATATATATATATATATATGTGTGTGTATACATATGTATGTATGTGTTTATATGTGTATATATGTTTGTAGGCAATAAGGGGCTGATTTATCAATGTATATATGTTTGTAGACAATAAGGGGCTGATTTATCAAGAGCTGAACAGCCCCTGATGCCCCTGTTTTCGCGCGAGCCTTAAGGCTCGCCGGAAACAGCAGTTATGAAGCAGCGGTCTTAAGACCGCTGCTCCTTAACTGGTCCGCCTGCTCTGAGGCTGCGGACATCAATCCGCCCGATCCTATACGATTAGGTTGATTAGGGGTTAAAAATATTTATTACAGTGGCAGCGATGTGGGGGGACCTCGGTTTAGGGGTACATAGGCAGTTTATGGGTGTTACTGTACTTCAGAGCACTGTAGTCAAGAGCTTTATATACTGGCATTAGCCCATAAAGCTCTTAACTACAGCCTTTCCATGGGCGTTAGGAGTCTTGTCGGTAGAGGGTCTACCGCTCACTTCAGCCAAGACTCTAAATACCGGCGTTAGGAAGATCCCATTGAAAAGATAGGAAACGCAATTGGCGTAAGGGGATCTGTGGTATGGAAAAGTCGTGGCTTGAAAGTGAGCGGTACACCTTTACCTGGCCGACTCTAAATACCAGCGGGCGGCCAAAAGCAGCGTTAGGACCCCTTAACGCTGCTTTTGACGGCGAACGCAGAACTCTAAATCTAGGTGTAACAGAGGGATAGTAAGACTCAAGAATGAAGCTAGAGTAGTGGAACAAAAATCAAATTTTTAAATGATTACATTTGTTCAGTCTTTAAAACAGGTGGTAAAGATAGGGAGATTCTATCAAGGGATGTTACTGTAAATGATCATGTGAGTAGTAATTTTTTTTTTTTTTTTTTTTACAGAGGAAGAGGTTTCAAGGGCTTTATCAAAAATAAAAGTAAATAAGTCGGTGGGTCCAGATAATATTCACCAAAGGGTTCTAAAAGAACTTCGATCCATGATAGCTACTCCATTAGTGGATTTATTTAATCAGTCACTTCTAACAGGAGTTGTTCCAAAAGACTGGAAAATTGCCAATGTAGTCCCTCTTCATAAAAAGGGTAGTAGGGAAGTTTCTGCTAACTATAGGCCAGTCAGTTTGACCTCAATTGCAGGGAAATAAATGGAAACTCTTTTAAAGGAAATACTTTTCTTTTTCTTCAGACAAACATCTTAGAAGACAAAGGACAGCATGGTTTGACTGTCAGACTAATCTAATTGATTTCTTTGACCATGTAACTAAATTAATAGACCAGGGAGGAGCCGTAGATGTTGCATATCTAGACTTTAGCAAAGCATTTGACACCGTCCCACACAACAAATTTATTCACAAAATGTATTGCCTTGGAGTAGATGCTAAGATTGTTAAGTGGGTAGAATGCTGGCTTAAAGATAGATGACAGAGGGTTTCAATTAATGGAGTACATTCAAATGAGACATTAGTTACTAGTGGTGTTCCCCAAGGGTCAGTTCTTGGGCCTGTTTTGTTTAACATGTTCATAAGTGATATTGGAAGTGGGCTTAAGGGGAAGGTTTGCTTGTTTGCTGATGATACAAAAATTTGCAACAGAGTTAATGTTCCAGGAGGTGTCAATCAAATGAACAGTGATATTAAAAAACTAGAGGACTGGTCAAATAAATGGAATCTGAAATGTTATATTACCAAGAGCAAAATTATGCATATAGGATCCAAAAACCCTAAGGCCAATTATAGTATCAATGGTACATTACCAACTGTAACTAAAGAAGAAAGGGACTTGGGAATTATTATTTCAGATGATTTAAAATTTGGTACACAAAGCAGTAGTGCAGCCAGTAAGGCCAGTCGAATCGTTGGTTGCATTGAGAGAGGTATTAGTAGCAGAAATTTCAAGGTTTTTATTCCACTTGACAGATCATTAGTTAGACCAAATCTGGAATACTGTGTACAATTCTGGAGGCCATTTCTTCAGAAAGATATAAATAAATTAGAGGCTTTCCAAAAGAGGGCTACTAAAATGGTACATGGTCGAAAATATAAAACATACAAAGAAAAACTCCATGATCTAAATATGTATAGTTTAGAGGATAGAATGGAAAGAGGTGACATGATAGAAACCTTCAAATATATCAAGGGACTTAATAAAGTAGAAGCTGAAAACATTTTCTACAAAAAAATAAATGCCAAAACAAGGGGTCACAGTCTAAAGTTAGAGGGTAGCCGATTCAGGATAAATGTGAGGAAGCATTTTTTTTACAGAAAGGGTGGTGGATCCATGGCATAAACTTCCATTTGAGGTGGCAAACAGAAATACTGTAAAGGAATTCAAAAATGCCTGGTATATGCATAAGGCTACCCTAAGGAAAAAGTATGTTTCTATGTAAAGGTTTAAAATAAAAGAATGGCTTTAAAAACAGCTGCAGCTACAAAAGGAAAAACAATAGCATGGTGACTAGTAACTGTGCTACTTTAGTTATACCTAGCAATTTAATGTCCCTTTAATATAAATTTATTTTTATTACTCCTGTTCCTCCTAAATGAAGTATTATCCTGAAAGTTAGCTACCCAGTCATGTAAATTATCCCACCAGGTTGCAGTTATACTGATAATATCATAATACATAATATGCAAACACAAAAGCAATAATAAATTGTTAAAAAAAAATGTATAATTAATTTACAGATCACCATGGTTGTAAGGATAACTAATTACAGATATAAACAAATACTTTAGAAGATGTAAGTTTATTCCATTGCTCAATATACAATTGCAGGGCAAAACCAATTTAGAAATGATAAAAATCTAGATACAAATCTGAGTTGGGATAGAAGGAGGCTGTAAAATTGTCTCGCCTGTAATGTGTTCCAATAAGAAATTTACAGAATATTAAAACAACTGTAATGCTTTTAAATCACATTCATGATTATTTTCTTCTTCTTAAAATATATACAATTAAGTAAATGCTGACAACCTTTTATAATTTTCAAAAACAAGAATACTATGGCTGACTAGTTTTAATAGCAATCAATATCTATTTTCCCAGCAATGTTTAAAGTTTCTGTTAATGTCAAGAAAAATACAGTAAAGCTGGCAGGCATGTTATGTTGGCTGAACTTCAAGGTTTCTTTTTTTTACCAAATCTTGTCTTGGGTAGGACACAGTTTCAGAAACAGAATTGCGTGTTGACTGTTTGAATGTGATTGATGTCTAGGATAACAATAACTTACATCCAATTTTTCACTTGAGAAAAAATTGCATTTTTCAAATGTAATAGATATTTTATTGTGAGGTGTAAAAACACAATTGCTTTGGTCACTTAGAATCTAAAAACTATTGCTGAAGATAAAATAAGTGAAGGAATGTAAAAGGGCATTTGACAATTATATTAGTGCCACTTTAAACAGAGGTAATTTGTGGAAAGTTTACTTTCTTGGACTTTAATAGAATTATATAAAGTTACTGAAAAGCCTATAACAAAGTATATCATATCATTTCTTTATCAAGCATGTAAATGTAGATGTGTTAGTAAATACTAACATCTCTATACATTTCTGGGTTTATTTTTTTAATACATATTTATTCATATTTGTTTAGGAGAATTCCCAGCTGTATAAAGTTCTTGTACCAGTGTGAGCATTATAATGTAGTAAAAACAGAGGCCAGCAATACAGATAAGAGATAAAGCTAAATAAGCACAGTTGCCTCTCCAACCAAAAACCCTGTGAATATCTAATCATTTATATATTGCCTATTATTATTATTATTATTATTAATTATCCATTACCATTATCTGCATGGAGAGGGGCACGAGATGGGATAAAGGGCAGAGGCTGGCATCTAACAATAACACAAATCAAAAGGGAAGGTTGGGGAAGATATATTTTCTTTTGAGAAGAAATAGATGATGTGTTAGGCTTGAGAGGAACATAAATTGCTGAAATCAACCTAATTGGGAATACTGATTTCTACTTTACAAAAACAAACCCAGAGGACACCAGTTATGGAGAAAACCAGAAACACATTCTGAAAGAAAGCAGTTATGATTAGTTCAAACATTTAAGCTATTAATTCAGTTCGATATTAATCTGGGCAATGTAGAATGCATAAAGGCAAAGGTTTAAAACTCATGATGTCACATATTCACCCATTTCCTGTAGGAAAAATGCCTACTGCAAAATTATGTTTTTATGTCTCAACTGAAAGTTTGATGTTACACTTTGCCTTGTGTTTGTATATTAACCCTTTGAGTGTTAAGCACTTTCCAACCTGCTTGCTAAGCTGGATTTGAGGGGTTTTTATTTTTTTAAATATATTTTTTCAGATCCCCAAGACTTATACCGTTGGAAACGTTAGGCAATTTCCTTTCCAATGGGTCTTGGGGGTCTGTAGCTGCTTAGATGCCTGAGATATGGGTTTCTAAGCAGCATGCCCCATTTCCTTATACTGTCTATTGTATTTTTTAAATAAAGTTGCACTGTGATGTCATCACGTCATTTTGCGTGTCACCATGCGAAACGTGAAGCCCTTGAGATTCCTGTCACTATGCAGGCCGGATCGCCGGGGTAGTAGTGGGTGGGAGCCCCCAGATGTCCCTCAAGGTGGGAGAGTGCTAGCGATGGCTCTGAGCCGTCGTTAGCACCTGACTGAGACAATTTGCGATGGCTTAGGGCCATCGTTAGCACTCAAGGGGTTAATATATTCTATATATTCTATACATTCCCTATATTTCTTATATAAATCATTATACTAAAAATATATTAAGATTGTGAATGTTCTTTCCACGCCTCCAGATACAAGAAAAACATACGCTAACTCACCATTTTCAGAAAGTAGAGACAGTAAAGACAATTTAAGTCTCACAAACAATGTTTAAACCAAGGGATAGTAAACTGAAAGTAATGTACTTTCATTGATTAACTTTCCCATTATTATAAACCTACAACATTCTACATAATTATTGTTTGAACAGGGTAGGAGGTCATTTATATTTGTCACTAATTAGCTGGTACTTCTTCAGGTCCCTCCGAAAAAGCACTGGTTAGACCGGTGGGAAACACATCAGATGGATTGCAATCTGACTCGTCACCTGTTTCAAAATAAACTTATGAATAAAGCACCTAAGAAGCATTGAGTACAGTGTTTTTGTGCTGATGAAGTAGCTTGATCCATATATATTGAGAGATGGATAGGTTCTTGCTGACAGCCAATAGAAACTGTAAATTCAATACACTTTAAAGTGGGTAATCTGAAGCTTTCAAGTAATATTGCAGGTGTTAGAAGCTTACTTGTGAAGAGGGGGTGAATTATGTAGGAGAGGGGTTTTAAATGGTGAGAATTTGCCTAGGAAGGATACATGCAGTGGTTTGTTTACCATTGAGTGGTCATGACAGGGGTGTTTGAAGGTCTAGGGGTGGCATATGAGGTTTTTGAGTTAAATGGGGGTATTGCAGTGGGGGAGGTCATGGCTTGAATTAATTTGTGCTGGGGTGTCTGGTCAACCATTATGAATAATTATGGATGAGGGAGGTTGCAGTTATAGCTAATTCCTCTGGCAAGCCATTAAAGGCAACTGAATTCAGGGGAGATCATGGTTAGGGTTGATTGGCCTGGAGAATAGGTACAGCAAGTACATGTGGGTAAAGAGTGCAATGGAGTAATGTTTTGGGTTAATGGGCAACAACGTAATGGCACTGCCTCACAGCTGGTTACAGTAAGTAGCATCTATTATTATTATATATTTGTGTTTATCGGCGCCTATATCTGAGTGTGTGTATTGTGTTTGTGTGTGTGTGCGCGTGCAAGTGTATATATTTGTGTTGATGGGTGTCTGTATCTGTATGTATGGGTATTTTGTATGTTTGTGCATGAGTGTATGTATGTGTGTTTATGGCTGTCTGTATCTGTGTATACGTATGTGTATTTTGTATATACATACATGCACATGAGTACAGACAGCCATAAACACAAATACCCATGCACAAACACAAACAAAATATCCATACATACAGATGTTTAAAAAAAAAAATCTTTGTGGGGGGGGACCTTCATGGATTCTTGCACCAGGACCATGAGATTTCTAGTTACGCCTCTGCCAACAGGTAACCTCAGGAGAAATACAGGCTGCTCTGGAAAAAGATGGTGTGGTTGTTTCAAGGAGCACAATGCGACTATACAAAAATGAGCTGCATGGTCGAGTTGCCAGAAAGAAGCCTTTAATGCACCAATGCCACAAAAAAGCCTGGTTACAATATGCCAGACAACACCTTGAAACGCCTCACAGCTTCTGGCACACTGTAATTTGGAGTAACGAGACCGAAATAGAGCTTTATGGCTACAACCATAAGCGCTATGTTTGGAGAAGGGTAAACAAGGCCTATAGCGAAAAGAATATACCATCCCCACTGTGAAGCATGAATGTGGATTACTGATGTTTGGGGGGGGGGGGTGAGCTCTAAAGGCACGGGGAATCTTGGGAAAATTGAAGGCAAGATGAATGCAGCATGTTATCAGAAAATACTGGCAGACAATTTGCATTCTTCTGCACGAAAGCTGTGCATGGGACGCTCTTGGACTTTACAGCACGACAATGACCCTAAGCACAAGTTGACCCTACAGTGGTTACCGCAAAAAAAGGTGAAGGTTCTGGAGTTGCCATCACAGTCTCCTGACTTTAATATCATTGAGCCAATGACTTTAATATCATTGAGATCTCAACGTGCAGTTCATGCAAGACGACCAAAGACTTTGCATGACCTGGAGGCATTATGCCAAGACGAATAGGCAGCTATACAACCTGCAAGAATATGAGGTCTCATAGACAACTATTACAAAAGAATGCAGCTGTCATTGATGCTAAAGGGGGAAATACACAGTATTAAGAACTAAGGGTAAGAAAAGGGGTCATTCATTTTTTTTATTTGTTGCCATGATTTGTTTTATGATTGTGCCATTCTGTTATGACCTACAGTTGAAGATGAATACCATAAGAAATAAAAGAAATGTGTTTTGCCTGCTCACTTGTGTTTTCTTTAAAAATGGTACATGTGTTACCAGTTCTCCAAGGGTATGCAAACTTTTGATCATAACTGTATACACTATCTGATATAAATTATTCACATAAATATTAAAAAAGGTATATGGTATATGAAAAGGTATTTGAATGGAAATTATTATAATGTATATATACATACATATAAATGTCTAAACATGTGTATGCATATATACATATGTGTATACATGCATGTTTATCTGTTTATATGTGTATATATGTATGAGCGATAAGTGTTCGTTTTTTTTTCCAGTTTGCCCTCTCCATTGAAGTCTATAGGGAGAAGAAATTACCATGGTTGCAATTTCCAAAGCGCTGAAGTTAGCATGCGTTGGCTTTTGCTTGTGCGCAAAAATGTTACTTTCAACTTGTAATACGTGCTCTAACTTGCACGTATTAAAAGTTTACTTCTGGCTGTGTTTGCGTGCAAGTGAATCGCTAAATAGCATGCCACTTGTAATCTGGCCCATAATTGGAAATCAAACTGCACAAACATACATATTATTTTAAAATAGAAAATAGAACACACACACAAATGTGATATTATATAATAATTAGATCTGCCTCCATTCAGCAGATTTTCACTGATTTTCACTGTATACTTTTTTTGCATAAGTCTTTGACTTATACTAGTTTTATTGATGCTAATTTTCTGCACTGACTGATTTGTACTAAGCTTATTAACCTCTACTAATAAATCATTTTAGGAATGACTTTCCTTCTCTTCCTCTCTGCAGTCATAAAACGATTTACAAATATAAAAATGTTAATCCGAGAATCATAAAATGAGATGGCTGGAATTGTGCAGAATGTTTAGAACGTCTGCTATAAATAGAATAGACTTGATTTCTTTCTATCCATAGCTGTTTTATACCAGGGAGTTTATAGTTAGACAAATGCATTTTTTCTAAATCGAACATCTATTCGCACATTATTTATACTGAACATAGGGAATTTGTTCTTTATTTATTTCTTGTTATTATATGCGTCTTCTACTCCTAAGATATTAAAAGGACGGTAAATACCTTGAGATTTTTATACCTGTAGCTTTACTTTGTAATATCCTTATTAATATTTTTTGCCCCTTTTCATGTAATCTAGATTTTAAAATTGTGGATTTTCTAATTCTCAGAGCTGGAAAAACACACTGTAGGCTTGTCTAGGCTAACCCTGCTACATGTATTTCCCTTTGGCAGATAGCAGCTGCCAAACTATGCACTTTATACTAACTTTGTGACCATGGCTAGCCTTGTCTGCAGACTCAAGCCCAGATTGTCTCCTTCAAATAAGGCAAGGGGTGGGTTGTGTTTGGTCCTTGAAAAACAATTGCAGCAAACAAGATGTTCATTTGTTTTAAAAAATATTTTGTAAAATTACATCAAATTAAATGTACAATATTTTTCAAATTACTATGTCAAATTTAATGTAAAATATACATAAAACTAAAATTCACAGAAAGCTATCAAATCCCAGGCTTAAAGGGACACTGAACCCAAATCTTTTCTTTCGTGATTCAGATAGAGCATGCAATTTTAAGCAACTTCCTAAGTTACTCCTATTATCATTTTTTCTTTGTTCTCTTGCTATCTTTATTTGAAAAAGAAGGCATCTAAGCTTTTTTTCTTGGTTCAGTACTCTGGACAGCACTTTTTTAATTGGTGGATGAATTTATCCACTAATCAGCAAGGACAACCCAGGTTGTTCACTAAAAATGGGCCGGCATCTAAACGTTCAAATAAAGTTACCAAGAGAATAAAGAAAATTTGATAATAAGAGTAAATTAGAAAGTTGCTTAAAATTTCATGCTGTATCTGAATTTGGGTTCAGTGTCCCTTTAAATTGTACACCTTATTCATTAAAGTTTATTGTATTTCTTTACTCCTTAGGCTACATGGACAA
The DNA here is from genome assembly GCF_027579735.1 of Bombina bombina. Taxonomy (NCBI): domain Eukaryota; kingdom Metazoa; phylum Chordata; class Amphibia; order Anura; family Bombinatoridae; genus Bombina; species Bombina bombina. The sequence continues at coordinate 974,751,909 of NC_069503.1, forward strand.
CATAGAAACTGCAGAGGATTATCCAGTACAGTTAACTGTATGTGCTAAACCTCTGAACTTCTACTCCAGTGAGACCATAAAGTATTCCATTATTCTATGCAGCCTATTCATTAAAACCTGGTAACCTTATACTTCTAGTGCATATAGCCTGTAGAGTAACATAGGAGGGAAAATATTTGCCTAGAAGCAAGAGCTTGATAGATAATTCAGCTCCTTAAAATAAATTCTAAAGGGTAATGTTTTTAACTTTGTAATGTATTTAGCCAAAAGCGCCAGGTCTCATTCAAGTTACTAAAACCGAGTCACTATACAAAGTCTCAATTGTAATTTTTGTGAAGTAGATGGATTTTAGTGTTCATATCAAAACAGAGCCACTCATTTACATCAAGTTCCTAAAAAATGTCACAATCCTTTACTGCTAGTTTCTGTGAATAGCCAGGTAAGCTGTTGGTGACTATAGACCCTATAGTCCTAGCATCTATTTCTTAACTTGACTCACTCGCATCAAAACAATTGAAGTCACTGGATAATTTTTTATGCCAGATTACAAGTGGAGCGCAATTTAATGAGCGTTAGCTGTGGCAAGAAGTAAGCTTTTTGCACTTGTTGGGTTACGCTCATATTAGTTAAAAGTAAACCATTTTTGCTCACATGCTAACCCAATGCAGGTAAACAGCAGAATTTAGAATATCTTGCGTGGGATAACCTATTCCACTATTGAATTCAATGGAGAAAAAAAGTGAAATAAAAAACCTAACAATCTACCTGCACGCAAAACCGATTGCATATTCTCATAATTAATATTTCATATTCCATTTTGTTCTTCACATAGAAGAATATGTTCTATTTATTCATAAATACATATTTCAATATAAATCTGATGGTATTTTGGTACTATATACAGTATATATAGATACCTATATAATTAGATGATTATATATAGGTATAGATATATACTGATATATATATAGGAATATCTATTTAGACATACTTTGAACATATTTTGCTATGTGCAAAACATTGAAATTTGAAATATTTACAATAAATACAAATTTTAAATGTTTATTAAATATGAATATTGCATACATATGTTTTTTTGATGTTTTCCTCTACTTAACTGCAAATGGCTCCAATGCATATGTATATATATATATATATATATATATATATATATATATATATATATAAAACATGGAAGGGAACTGCACTCCAAGACCGGATCAGGTACACATCCTGTGACTCAGTAACATCCAGCCCTGGGTGCTAAATAGCACTCCAAAAAAGCTGTGATGTCACCAGAGCCACAGGCAGTTAACCCCAGTCCGGAATGGGTGCAAGAACCAAGGGAGATTACAAATAAAAAGTAATACAACACATAGAAACACACAGCACTCACCAGCTAGCTCACAGCTAAGATAAAATCACAACTGGAAAGGTTAGTCACCGCATCTGGCCAAATGGGAAAGCTCAGGCACCACGTCAAGGTCCTTTCCTTAGCCTGAGTCCCTAACACAGGCACACCATCATGCGAGCTCACAAAGCTAAACAAACTGAGAACAAAGAAGGGGTGCACAGGTGGCTGTAATCACCCATAGAAAATACAAAACATGGAAGGGAACTGCACTCCAAGACCGGATCAGGTACACATCCTATGACTCAGTAACATCCAGCCCTGGGTGCTAAATAGCACTCCAAAAAAGCTGTGATGTCACCGGAACAGCCAATAGAATGCGGAACAGCCAATAGAATGTGATCGGAACAGATCGGAACAGCCAATAGAATGCGAGCTCAATCTGATTGGCTGATTGGATCAGCCAATCGGATTGAACTTGATTCTGATTGGCTGATTCCATCAGCCAATCAGAATATTCCTACCTTAATTCCGATTGGCTGATAGAATTTGAGGGACGCCATCTTGGATGACGTCATTTAAAGGAACCGTCATTCGTCGTTCAGTCGTCGGCCAGGATGGATGTTCCACGGTGGAGGTCTTCAGGATGCTGCCGCTTCGCTCCGGATGGATGCCGCTTGGATGAAGACTTCAATCGGATGGAAGACCTCTTCTGCCCCGCTTGGATGAAGACTTCAGCCGGATCATGGACCTCTTCAGCCCCCCGCTTGGGCTTGGATCAGGACATCGGAGGAGCTATTCTGGACGGATCGGTGTGATACCCGGTGAGGTGAAGACAAGGTAGGATGATCTTCAGGGGCTTAGTGTTAGGTTTATTTAAGGGGGGTTTGGGTTAGATTAGGGGTATGTGGGTGGTGGGTTGTAATGTTGGGGGGCTTGGGTATTGTATGTTTTTTTTTACAGGCAAAAGAGCTGTATTTCTTGGGGCATGCCCCACAAAGGGCCCTGTTCAGGGCTGGTAAGGTAAAAGAGCTTTGAAATGTAGTAATTTAGAATAGGGTAGGGCATTTTGTTATTTTGGGGGTCTTTGTTATTTTATTAGGGGGCTTAGAGTAGGTGTAATTAGTTTAAAATTGTTGTAATATTTTTCTTATGTTTGTAAATATTTTTTTATTTTTTGTAACTTAGTTCTTTTTTATTTTTTGTACTTTAGCTAGTTTATTTAATTGTATTTATTTGTAGCAATTGTATTTAATTAATTTATTGATAGTGTAGTGTTAGGTTAATTGTAGGTAATTGTAGGTAGTTTATTTAATTAATTTATTGATAGTCTAGTGTTAGGTTTAATTGTAACTTAGGTTAGGATTTCTTTTACAGGTAAATTTGTAATTATTTTAACTATTTTAGCTATTAAATAGTTCTTAACTATTTAATAGCTATTGTACCTGGTTAAAATAAATACAAAGTTACCTGTAAAATAAATATTAATCCTAAAATAGCTATAATATAATTATAATTTATATTGTAGCTATATTAGGATTTATTTTACAGGTAAGTATTTAGCTTTAAATAGGAATAATTTATTTAATAAGAGTTCATTAATTTTGTTAGATTTAAATTATATTTAACTTAGGGGGGTGTTAGTGTTAGGGTTAGACTGAGCTTTAGGGGTTAATACATTTATTAGAATAGCGGTGAGCTCCGGTCGGCAGATTAGGGGTTAATAATTGAAGTTAGGTGTCGGCGATGTTATGGAGGGCAGATTAGGGGTTAATACTATTTATTATAGGGTTAGTGAGGCGGATTAGGGGTTAATAACTTTATTATAGTAGCGCTCTGGTCCGGTCGGCAGATTAGGGGTTAATAAGTGTAGGCAGGTGGAGGCGACGTTGAGGGGGGCAGATTAGGGGTTAATAAATATAATATAGGGGTCGGCGATGTTAGGGGCAGCAGATTAGGGGTACATAAGGATAACGTAGGTGGCGGCGCTTTGCGGTCGGCAGATTAGGGGTTAATAAGTGTAGGTAGGTGGAGGCGACGTTGTGGGGGGCAGGTTAGGGGTTAATAAATATAATACAGGGGTCGGCGGTGTTAGGGGCAGCAGATTAGGGGTACATAAGGATAACGTAGGTGGCGGTCGGCAGATTAGGGGTTAAAAAAATGTATTCGAGTGTCGGCGATGTGGGGGGACCTCGGTTTAGGGGTACATAAATAGTTTATGGGTGTTAGTGTACTTTAGAGTACAGTAGCTAAGAGCTTTATGAACCGGCGTTAGCCCAGAAAGCTCTTAACTACTGACTTTTTTCCTGCGGCTGGAGTTTTGTCGTTAGATGTCTAACGCTCACTTCAGACACGACTCTAAATACCGGAGTTAGAAAAATCCCATTGAAAAGATAGGATACGCAATTTACGTAAGGGGATCTGCGGTATGGAAAAGTCGCGGCTGAAAAGTGAGCGTTAGACCCTATTTTGAATGACTCCAAATACCGGCGGTAGCCTAAAACCAGCGTTAGTAGCCTCTAACGCTGGTTTTCACGGCTAACGCCAAACTCCAAATCTAGGTGATAGGGTTTATTTTACAGGTAAGTATTTAGTTTTAAATAGAAATAATTTAGTTAATTATAGTGTAGTGTTAGGTGTAATTGTAACTTTGGTTAGTTTTTATTTTAAAGGTAAATTTGTCTTTATTTTAACTAGGTATCTATTAAATAGTTAATAACTATGTAATAACTATTGTACCTAGTTAAAATAAATACAAACTTGCCTGTAAAATAAATATAAATCCTAAAATAGCTACAATGTAACTATTAGTTATATTGTAGCTATATTAGGGTTTATTTTATAGGTAAGTATTAAGTTTTAAATTGGATTAATTTAGTTAATAAGAGTAATATTATTTAGATTTATTTAATTAATATTTAAGTTAGGGGGTGTTAGGGTTAGTGTTAGACTTAGGTTTAGGGGTTAATAATTTTATTATAGTGGCGGCAGTGTAGGGGGGGCAGGATAGGGGTTAATAAATTTATTATAGGTGGCGGTGGTATGGGAGGCAGATTAGGGGTTAATAGGTATTATGTAGGTAGCGGCGGGGTCCGGGAGCGGCGGTTTAGGGGTTAACATATTTTTTATAGTTGCGACGGGGTCCGGGAGCGGCGGTTTAGGGGTTAAACAATTTATTTAGTTGCGGCGGGGTCCGGGATCCGCAGGATAGGGGTTAATTAGTTTATGTAGGTGGCAGCGGTATAGGGGGCGGCAGATTAGGGGTTAATATGTATAATGTAGGTTGCGGCAGGGTCCGGCAGCGGCAGTTTAGGGGGTAATACATTTAGTTAGTTGCGACGGTGTAGGGGGGGCAGATTAGTGGTGTTTAGACTCGGGGCACATGTTAGGGTGTTAGGTGCAGACATCTCCCATAGGAATCAATGGGATATCGGGCAGCAGCGAACATAAGCTTTTGCTATGGTCAGACTCCCATTGATTCCTATGGGATCCGCCACCTCCAGGGCGGCGGATTGAAATCCAGGTACGCTGGCCCGGAATAGTGGCGAGCGTACCTGGTAGTAGTTTGATAACTACCAAAAGTAGTCAGATTGTGCCGAACTTGCATTCCGAACATCTGGAGTGACGTAACCATCGATCTGTGGCGGACTGAGTCCGGCGGATCGTAGGTTACGTCACTATATTCTACTTTTGCCGGGCAGTAGGGCTTGATAACTATGGCGAATCAGCCTCGCCACAAATACACTGCGGAATTCCAGCGTATTTGCGGTTGATGGCTTGATAACTAGAGGCCTATATCTGAATCATGAACATTTTTAGGTTTCATGTCCCTTTAACCAGAACTCTTAGGTTGTGCTAACCTAACGCACGTTAACTTTAATTGCGCTCAAGCGATCACTTTACTCATAACTTAAAGCTCCACTTGTAATCTAGCCTTCAGACATTGCATAGAAAACAGTGTTTCTACTTTTATATATACCCCTCCTATTATTTCTTGTGTTAGTGCAAAAAAAACCCCAATAATCTCTTTTGGAGGGAAAGAGGAGAATTTTTTTTAACCCTAAAACATCTCTAAGAGACAGAGTATAATAGAAACCTTTTAAGTGAGAAAAAAGTATTTTGCCTGTGCATACTGGGAGGTCAGAAGCAGAAAATCACTTGCTAAAAGCACAGCATGAATGACTTTCCTACCAAAAGCTGCATACTATGAATAAAAATTGTAAAATTGAGTATAAATGTACAAGGAATGCTACTTGGCTGATTTTTATAACAGTTTAGATGGAACTGAGCATAGAAATTAATAGGAAACAGCTCTTCTTTTAGATCATGTGATTAGGATTGCAGAGACAATCCAAATGGCTGAAAAAGTTTTGGAAACTTTCTTCCCCAGAATCAGGAGATAAAAGAAAATCAGAATCCTTAAAGTGAAAGTTCACCATAGCGTTTTTGAAATGCTAGGATTGACTGTTGTAACAAATAAAGGGCACTTTCATTCATGAAGTATGAATGCAGAAAGTGCCTTTATTCTTTTCAACTGATTGCTGTTCTTAGATGCTACAGCAGCCCACAGCTAAAAAATATTTTGCTAAGAGGCGACGTTTTCCCCTCTTAGCCAATAGCCGCGCAGTAAATCTGGCTCCCATGGGCGCCAAACCGGATTTACCGCACGGCTATTGGCTAAGAGGTATTTTTTGGACGTGGGCTGCCATAGCACCTAAGAACGGAGAACGGTTGAAAGGAATATAGGCACTTTTTGCATGAAGTATCTTATACTTCATGAATGAAAGTGTCCTTTATTTGTTTCAACAGTCAACCCTAGCATTTCAAAAACGCTATGGTTGACTTTCACTTTGATTCAAAATGTTCTTACTAACTTCTAAATAATAAATGAGATATCTGATAGTATACAAGTTGTTTACAAGAGTTTGGTGTTTAATCCAAGGACTCGGGCAGAATGTAAAAACCACAATCTTAAATTTAAAGGGACATTAAAGGGACAGTCTAGGCCAAAATAAACTTTCATGATTCAGATAGAGCATGTAATTTTAAACAATTTTCCAATTCACCAATTTTGCTTTGTTCTCTTGGTATTCTTAGTTGAAAGCTTAACTTAGGAGGATCATATGCTAATTTCTTAGACCTTGAAGGCTACCTCTTTTCAGAATGCATTTTAACAGTTTTTCACCACCAGAGAGTGTTAGTTCACGTATTTCATATAGATAACACTGTGCTCGTGCACGTGAAGTTATCTGGGAGCAGGCACTGATTGGCTAAACTGCAAGTCTGTCAAAAGAACTGAAATAAAGGGGCAGTTTGCAGAGGCTTAGATACAAGATAATCACAGAGGTTTAAAGTATATTAATATAACTGTGTTGGTTATGCAAAACAGGGGAATGGGTAATAAAGGGATTATCTATCTTTTAAAACAATAAAAATTCTGGTGTAGACTGTCCCTTTAAACACTTTGAGATGGTAAAATAGGATAAATCATATACGTATATAAAAAAAACTCTGAAATATCCTTTCATTATTTATTTTGTCCCCTTCTCATGTAATTCCATTCTGAAATGGTGAGCTTTTCAGTCCATGTTAGAAGTGGAAGTGCAGAACACTGTTATATTCCTGACAGCCATTGGGTGCACTGTGCACACTCCAGTGAAGTTACAACATGGCATCTCCCATTGTTTTATAGACACTAAGGGGCATATTTATCAAGCTCCGTCTAAAGACCGCTGCTCCATAACCTGTTCGCCTGCTCTGAGGCGTCGGACAGAAATCAACCCGATCGAATACGATCAGGTTGATTGACACCCCCTGCTAGCGGCTGATTGGCCTCGAATCTGCAGGGGGCGGCATTGCACCAGCAGTTCCCAAGGACATGATCTGCTATATCGGATCATGTCCGCTCGCACCATAATAAATAGGCACCTAAAACTTTACACATATTTTGTCAATATTTAAACAGCTAATGTAATCTTTAAAATAATACATATTCTCAGATTATTATTTTCTTTGAATGCATCATTCTATCTAGCATTTATTTATGGCTAGATTACAAGTGGCGCAGTATTTTTATATTCGCTAGAGTTAAGCTTTTTGCTCTAGTCTGGTTGCGCTCGTATAACAAATT